>NC_143049.1:42032500-42205000 GCF_057628025.1 Oncorhynchus mykiss | reverse complement strand
TCATCTAAACGTTCTCCTCCTCTCCTCCTCTCCTCTCCTGTAGATGTGACTGCCATCATCATCTAAACGTTCTCCTCCTCTCCTCCTCTCCTCTCCTGTAGATGTGACTGCCATCATCATCTAAACGTTCTCCTCCTCTCCTCCTCTCCTCTCCTGTAGATGTGACTGCTATCATCATCTAAACGTTCTCCTCCTCTCCTCCTCTCCTCTCCTGTAGATGTGACTGCCATCATCATCTAAACGTTCTCCTCCTCTCCTCCTCTCCTCTCCTGTAGATGTGACTGCCATCATCATCTAAACGTTCTCCTCCTCTCCTCCTCTCCTCTCCTGTAGATGTGACTGCCATCATCTAAACGTTCTCCTCCTCTCCTCCTCTCCTCTCCTGTAGATGTGACTGCCATCATCATCTAAACGTTCTCCTCCTCTCCTCCTCTCCTCTCCTGTAGATGTGACTGCCATCATCATCTAAACGTTCTCCTCCTCTCCTCCTCTCCTCTCCTGTAGATGTGACTGCCATCATCTAAACGTTCTCCTCCTCTCCTCCTCTCCTCTCCTGTAGATGTGACTGCCATCATCATCTAAACGTTCTCCTCCTCTCCTCTTGTCCTCTGTCTAGATGTGACTGCTATCATCATCTAAACGTTCTCCTCCTCTCCTCCTCTCCTCTCCTGTAGATGTGACTGCCATCATCAGCTAAACGTTCTCCTCCTCTCCTCCTCTCCTCTCCTGTAGATGTGACTGCCATCATCATCTAAACGTTCTCCTCCTCTCCTCCTCTCCTCTCCTGTAGATGTGACTGCCATCATCATCTAAACGTTCTCCTCCTCTCCTCCTCTCCTCTCCTGTAGATGTGACTGCCATCATCATCTAAACGTTCTCCTCCTCTCCTCCTCTCCTCTCCTGTAGATGTGACTGCCATCATCATCTAAACGTTCTCCTCCTCTCCTCCTCTCCTCTCCTGTAGATGTGACTGCCATCATCATCTAAACGTTCTCCTCCTCTCCTCCTCTCCTCTCCTGTAGATGTGACTGCCATCATCATCTAAACGTTCTCCTCCTCTCCTCCTCTCCTCTCCTGTAGATGTGACTGCCATCATCATCTAAACGTTCTCCTCCTCTCCTCCTCTCCTCTCCTGTAGATGTGACTGCCATCATCATCTAAACGTTCTCCTCCTCTCCTCCTCTCCTCTCCTGTAGATGTGACTGCTATCATCATCTAAACGTTCTCCTCCTCTCCTCCTCTCCTCTCCTGTAGATGTGACTGCCATCATCATCTAAACGTTCTCCTCCTCTCCTCCTCTCCTCTCCTGTAGATGTGACTGCCATCATCATCTAAACGTTCTCCTCCTCTCCTCCTCTCCTCTCCTGTAGATGTGACTGCCATCATCATCTAAACGTTCTCCTCCTCTCCTCCTCTCCTCTCCTGTAGATGTGACTGCCATCATCATCTAAACGTTCTCCTCCTCTCCTCCTCTCCTCTCCTGTAGATGTGACTGCCATCATCATCTAAACGTTCTCCTCCTCTCCTCCTCTCCTCTCCTGTAGATGTGACTGCCATCATCATCTAAACGTTCTCCTCCTCTCCTCCTCTCCTCTCCTGTAGATGTGACTGCTATCATCATCTAAACGTTCTCCTCCTCTCCTCCTCTCCTCTCCTGTAGATGTGACTGCCATCATCATCTAAACGTTCTCCTCCTCTCCTCTTGTCCTCTGTCTAGATGTGACTGCTATCATCATCTAAACGTTCTCCTCCTCTCCTCTCCTGTAGATGTGACTGCTATCATCATCTAAACGTTCTCCTCCTCTCCTCCTCTCCTCTCCTGTAGATGTGACTGCCATCATCATCTAAACGTTCTCCTCCTCTCCTCCTCTCCTCTCCTGTAGATGTGACTGCCATCATCATCTAAACGTTCTCCTCCTCTCCTCCTCTCCTCTCCTGTAGATGTGACTGCCATCATCATCTAAACGTTCTCCTCCTCTCCTCCTCTCCTCTCCTGTAGATGTGACTGCCATCATCATCTAAACGTTCTCCTCCTCTCCTCCTCTCCTCTCCTGTAGATGTGACTGCCATCATCATCTAAACGTTCTCCTCCTCTCCTCCTCTCCTCTCCTGTAGATGTGACTGCCATCATCATCTAAACGTTCTCCTCCTCTCCTCCTCTCCTCTCCTGTAGATGTGACTGCCATCATCATCTAAACGTTCTCCTCCTCTCCTCCTCTCCTCTCCTGTAGATGTGACTGCTATCATCATCTAAACGTTCTCCTCCTCTCCTCCTCTCCTCTCCTGTAGATGTGACTGCCATCATCATCTAAACGTTCTCCTCCTCTCCTCTTGTCCTCTGTCTAGATGTGACTGCTATCATCATCTAAACGTTCTCCTCCTCTCCTCTCCTGTAGATGTGACTGCTATCATCATCTAAACGTTCTCCTCCTCTCCTCCTCTCCTCTCCTGTAGATGTGACTGCCATCATCATCTAAACGTTCTCCTCCTCTCCTCCTCTCCTCTCCTGTAGATGTGACTGCCATCATCATCTAAACGTTCTCCTCCTCTCCTCCTCTCCTCTCCTGTAGATGTGACTGCCATCATCATCTAAACGTTCTCCTCCTCTCCTCCTCTCCTCCTCTCCTCTCCTGTAGATGTGACTGCCATCATCATCTAAACGTTCTCCTCCTCTCCTCCTCTCCTCTCCTGTAGATGTGACTGCTATCATCATCTAAACGTTCTCCTCCTCTCCTCCTCTCCTCTCCTGTAGATGTGACTGCCATCATCATCTAAACGTTCTCCTCCTCTCCTCTCGTCCTCTGTCTAGATGTGACTGCTATCATCATCTAAACGTTCTCCTCCTCTCCTCCTCTCGTCTCCTGTAGATGTGACTGCCATCATCATCTAAACGTTCTCCTCCTCTCCTCCTCTCCTCTCCTGTAGATGTGACTGCCATCATCATCTAAACGTTCTCCTCCTCTCCTCCTCTCCTCTCCTGTAGATGTGACTGCCATCATCATCTAAACGTTCTCCTCCTCTCCTCCTCTCCTCTCCTGTAGATGTGACTGCCATCATCATCTAAACGTTCTCCTCCTCTCCTCCTCTCCTCTCCTGTAGATGTGACTGCCATCATCTAAACGTTCTCCTCCTCTCCTCCTCTCCTCTCCTGTAGATGTGACTGCCATCATCATCTAAACGTTCTCCTCCTCTCCTCTTGTCCTCTGTCTAGATGTGACTGCTATCATCATCTAAACGTTCTCCTCCTCTCCTCCTCTCCTCTCCTGTAGATGTGACTGCCATCATCATCTAAACGTTCTCCTCCTCTCCTCCTCTCCTCTCCTGTAGATGTGACTGCCATCATCATCTAAACGTTCTCCTCCTCTCCTCCTCTCCTCTCCTGTAGATGTGACTGCCATCATCATCTAAACATTCTCCTCCTCTCCTCCTCTCCTCTCCTGTAGATGTGACTGCCATCATCATCTAAACGTTCTCCTCCTCTCCTCCTCTCCTCTCCTGTAGATGTGACTGCCATCATCATCTAAACGTTCTCCTCCTCTCCTCCTCTCCTCTCCTGTAGATGTGACTGCCATCATCATCTAAACGTTCTCCTCCTCTCCTCCTCTCCTCTCCTGTAGATGTGACTGCTATCATCATCTAAACGTTCTCCTCCTCTCCTCCTCTCCTCTCCTGTAGATGTGACTGCCATCATCATCTAAACGTTCTCCTCCTCTCCTCCTCTCCTCTCCTGTAGATGTGACTGCCATCATCATCTAAACGTTCTCCTCCTCTCCTCCTCTCCTCTCCTGTAGATGTGACTGCCATCATCATCTAAACGTTCTCCTCCTCTCCTCCTCTCCTCTCCTGTAGATGTGACTGCCATCATCATCTAAACGTTCTCCTCCTCTCCTCCTCTCCTCTCCTGTAGATGTGACTGCCATCATCATCTAAACGTTCTCCTCCTCTCCTCCTCTCCTCTCCTGTAGATGTGACTGCCATCATCATCTAAACGTTCTCCTCCTCTCCTCCTCTCCTCTCCTGTAGATGTGACTGCCATCATCATCTAAACGTTCTCCTCCTCTCCTCCTCTCCTCTCCTGTAGATGTGACTGCTATCATCATCTAAACGTTCTCCTCCTCTCCTCCTCTCCTCTCCTGTAGATGTGACTGCTATCATCATCTAAACGTTCTCCTCCTCTCCTCTCCTGTAGATGTGACTGCTATCATCATCTAAACGTTCTCCTCCTCTCCTCCTCTCCTCTCCTGTAGATGTGACTGCCATCATCATCTAAACGTTCTCCTCCTCTCCTTCTCTCCTCTCCTGTAGATGTGACTGCCATCATCATCTAAACGTTCTCCTCCTCTCCTCCTCTCCTCTCCTGTAGATGTGACTGCCATCATCATCTAAACGTTCTCCTCCTCTCCTCCTCTCCTCTCCTGTAGATGTGACTGCCATCATCATCTAAACGTTCTCCTCCTCTCCTCCTCTCCTCTCCTGTAGATGTGACTGCTATCATCATCTAAACGTTCTCCTCCTCTCCTCCTCTCCTCTCCTGTAGATGTGACTGCTATCATCATCTAAACGTTCTCCTCCTCTCCTCTCCTGTAGATGTGACTGCTATCATCATCTAAACGTTCTCCTCCTCTCCTCCTCTCCTCTCCTGTAGATGTGACTGCCATCATCATCTAAACGTTCTCCTCCTCTCCTCCTCTCCTCTCCTGTAGATGTGACTGCCATCATCATCTAAACGTTCTCCTCCTCTCCTCCTCTCCTCTCCTGTAGATGTGACTGCTATCATCATCTAAACGTTCTCCTCCTCTCCTCCTCTCCTCTCCTGTAGATGTGACTGCCATCATCATCTAAACGTTCTCCTCCTCTCCTCTTGTCCTCTGTCTAGATGTGACTGCTATCATCATCTAAACGTTCTCCTCCTCTCCTCTCCTGTAGATGTGACTGCTATCATCATCTAAACGTTCTCCTCCTCTCCTCCTCTCCTCTCCTGTAGATGTGACTGCCATCATCATCTAAACGTTCTCCTCCTCTCCTCCTCTCCTCTCCTGTAGATGTGACTGCCATCATCATCTAAACGTTCTCCTCCTCTCCTCCTCTCCTCTCCTGTAGATGTGACTGCCATCATCATCTAAACGTTCTCCTCCTCTCCTCCTCTCCTCCTCTCCTCTCCTGTAGATGTGACTGCCATCATCATCTAAACGTTCTCCTCCTCTCCTCCTCTCCTCTCCTGTAGATGTGACTGCTATCATCATCTAAACGTTCTCCTCCTCTCTTCCTCTCCTCTCCTGTAGATGTGACTGCCATCATCATCTAAACGTTCTCCTCCTCTCCTCTCGTCCTCTGTCTAGATGTGACTGCTATCATCATCTAAACGTTCTCCTCCTCTCCTCCTCTCCTCTCCTGTAGATGTGACTGCCATCATCATCTAAACGTTCTCCTCCTCTCCTCCTCTCCTCTCCTGTAGATGTGACTGCCATCATCATCTAAACGTTCTCCTCCTCTCCTCCTCTCCTCTCCTGTAGATGTGACTGCCATCATCATCTAAACGTTCTCCTCCTCTCCTCTCCTGTAGATGTGACTGCCATCATCATCTAAACGTTCTCCTCCTCTCCTCCTCTCCTCTCCTGTAGATGTGACTGCCATCATCTAAACGTTCTCCTCCTCTCCTCCTCTCCTCTCCTGTAGATGTGACTGCCATCATCATCTAAACGTTCTCCTCCTCTCCTCTTGTCCTCTGTCTAGATGTGACTGCTATCATCATCTAAACGTTCTCCTCCTCTCCTCCTCTCCTCTCCTGTAGATGTGACTGCCATCATCATCTAAACGTTCTCCTCCTCTCCTCCTCTCCTCTCCTGTAGATGTGACTGCCATCATCATCTAAACGTTCTCCTCCTCTCCTCCTCTCCTCTCCTGTAGATGTGACTGCCATCATCATCTAAACGTTCTCCTCCTCTCCTCCTCTCCTCTCCTGTAGATGTGACTGCCATCATCATCTAAACGTTCTCCTCCTCTCCTCCTCTCCTCTCCTGTAGATGTGACTGCCATCATCATCTAAACGTTCTCCTCCTCTCCTCCTCTCCTCTCCTGTAGATGTGACTGCCATCATCATCTAAACGTTCTCCTCCTCTCCTCCTCTCCTCTCCTGTAGATGTGACTGCTATCATCATCTAAACGTTCTCCTCCTCTCCTCCTCTCCTCTCCTGTAGATGTGACTGCCATCATCATCTAAACGTTCTCCTCCTCTCCTCCTCTCCTCTCCTGTAGATGTGACTGCCATCATCATCTAAACGTTCTCCTCCTCTCCTCCTCTCCTCTCCTGTAGATGTGACTGCCATCATCATCTAAACGTTCTCCTCCTCTCCTCCTCTCCTCTCCTGTAGATGTGACTGCCATCATCATCTAAACGTTCTCCTCCTCTCCTCCTCTCCTCTCCTGTAGATGTGACTGCCATCATCATCTAAACGTTCTCCTCCTCTCCTCCTCTCCTCTCCTGTAGATGTGACTGCCATCATCATCTAAACGTTCTCCTCCTCTCCTCCTCTCCTCTCCTGTAGATGTGACTGCTATCATCATCTAAACGTTCTCCTCCTCTCCTCCTCTCCTCTCCTGTAGATGTGACTGCTATCATCATCTAAACGTTCTCCTCCTCTCCTCTCCTGTAGATGTGACTGCTATCATCATCTAAACGTTCTCCTCCTCTCCTCCTCTCCTCTCCTGTAGATGTGACTGCCATCATCATCTAAACGTTCTCCTCCTCTCCTTCTCTCCTCTCCTGTAGATGTGACTGCCATCATCATCTAAACGTTCTCCTCCTCTCCTCCTCTCCTCTCCTGTAGATGTGACTGCCATCATCATCTAAACGTTCTCCTCCTCTCCTCCTCTCCTCTCCTGTAGATGTGACTGCCATCATCATCTAAACGTTCTCCTCCTCTCCTCCTCTCCTCTCCTGTAGATGTGACTGCTATCATCATCTAAACGTTCTCCTCCTCTCCTCCTCTCCTCTCCTGTAGATGTGACTGCCATCATCATCTAAACGTTCTCCTCCTCTCCTCTCGTCCTCTGTCTAGATGTGACTGCTATCATCATCTAAACGTTCTCCTCCTCTCCTCCTCTCCTCTCCTGTAGATGTGACTGCCATCATCATCTAAACGTTCTCCTCCTCTCCTCCTCTCCTCTCCTGTAGATGTGACTGCCATCATCATCTAAACGTTCTCCTCCTCTCCTCCTCTCCTCTCCTGTAGATGTGACTGCCATCATCATCTAAATGTTCTCCTCCTCTCCTCCTCTCCTCTCCTGTAGATGTGACTGCCATCATCATCTAAACGTTCTCCTCCTCCCCTCCTCTCCTCTCCTGTAGATGTGACTGCCATCATCATCTAAACGTTCTCCTCCTCTCCTCCTCTCCTCTCCTGTAGATGTGACTGCCATCATCATCTAAACGTTCTCCTCCTCTCCTCCTCTCCTCTCCTGTAGATGTGACTGCCATCATCATCTAAACGTTCTCCTCCTCTCCTCCTCTCCTCTCCTGTAGATGTGACTGCCATCATCATCTAAACGTTCTCCTCCTCTCCTCCTCTCCTCTCCTGTAGATGTGACTGCCATCATCATCTAAACGTTCTCCTCCTCTCCTCCTCTCCTCTCCTGTAGATGTGACTGCCATCATCATCTAAACGTTCTCCTCCTCTCCTCCTCTCCTCTCCTGTAGATGTGACTGCCATCATCATCTAAACGTTCTCCTCCTCTCCTCCTCTCCTCTCCTGTAGATGTGACTGCCATCATCATCTAAACGTTCTCCTCCTCTCCTCCTCTCCTCTCCTGTAGATGTGACTGCTATCATCATCTAAACGTTCTCCTCCTCTCCTCCTCTCCTCTCCTGTAGATGTGACTGCTATCATCATCTAAACGTTCTCCTCCTCTCCTCCTCTCCTCTCCTGTAGATGTGACTGCTATCATCATCTAAACGTTCTCCTCCTCTCCTCCTCTCCTCTCCTGTAGATGTGACTGCCATCATCATCTAAACGTTCTCCTCCTCTCCTCCTCTCCTCTCCTGTAGATGTGACTGCCATCATCATCTAAACGTTCTCCTCCTCTCCTCCTCTCCTCTCCTGTAGATGTGACTGCCATCATCATCTAAACGTTCTCCTCCTCTCCTCCTCTCCTCTCCTGTAGATGTGACTGCCATCATCATCTAAACGTTCTCCTCCTCTCCTCCTCTCCTCTCCTGTAGATGTGACTGCTATCATCATCTAAACGTTCTCCTCCTCTCTTCCTCTCCTCTCCTGTAGATGTGACTGCCATCATCTAAACGTTCTCCTCCTCTCCTCCTCTCCTCTCCTGTAGATGTGACTGCCATCATCATCTAAACGTTATCCTCCTCTCCTCGTCCTCTCCTCTCCTGTAGATGTGACTGCCATCATCATCTAAACGTTCTCCTCCTCTCCTCCTCTCCTCTCCTGTAGATGTGACTGCCATCATCATCTAAACGTTCTCCTCCTCTCCTCTCCTGTAGATGTGACTGCCATCATCATCTAAACGTTCTCCTCCTCTCCTCCTCTCCTCTCCTGTAGATGTGACTGCTATCATCATCTAAACGTTCTCCTCCTCTCCTCCTCTCCTCTCCTGTAGATGTGACTGCCATCATCATCTAAACGTTCTCCTCCTCTCCTCCTCTCCTCTCCTGTAGATGTGACTGCCATCATCATCTAAACGTTCTCCTCCTCTCCTCCTCTCCTCTCCTGTAGATGTGACTGCCATCATCATCTAAACGTTCTCCTCCTCTCCTCCTCTCCTCTCCTGTAGATGTGACTGCCATCATCATCTAAACGTTCTCCTCCTCTCCTCCTCTCCTCTCCTGTAGATGTGACTGCCATCATCATCTAAACGTTCTCCTCCTCTCCTCCTCTCCTCTCCTGTAGATGTGACTGCTATCATCATCTAAACGTTCTCCTCCTCTCCTCCTCTCCTCTCCTGTAGATGTGACTGCCATCATCATCTAAACGTTCTCCTCCTCTCCTCCTCTCCTCTCCTGTAGATGTGACTGCCATCATCATCTAAACGTTCTCCTCCTCTCCTCCTCTCCTCTCCTGTAGATGTGACTGCCATCATCATCTAAACGTTCTCCTCCTCTCCTCCTCTCCTCTCCTGTAGATGTGACTGCCATCATCATCTAAACGTTCTCCTCCTCTCCTCTCCTGTAGATGTGACTGCCATCATCATCTAAACGTTCTCCTCCTCTCCTCCTCTCCTCTCCTGTAGATGTGACTGCCATCATCATCTAAACGTTCTCCTCCTCTCCTCCTCTCCTCTCCTGTAGATGTGACTGCCATCATCATCTAAACGTTCTCCTCCTCTCCTCCTCTCCTCTCCTGTAGATGTGACTGCCATCATCATCTAAACGTTCTCCTCCTCTCCTCCTCTCCTCTCCTGTAGATGTGACTGCCATCATCATCTAAACGTTCTCCTCCTCTCCTCCTCTCCTCTCCTGTAGATGTGACTGCCATCATCATCTAAACGTTCTCCTCCTCTCTTCCTCTCCTCTCCTGTAGATGTGACTGCCATCATCATCTAAACGTTCTCCTCTCCTCCTCTCCTCTCCTGTAGATGTGACTGCCATCATCATCTAAACGTTCTCCTCCTCTCCTCGTCCTCTCCTCTCCTGTAGATGTGACTGCCATCATCATCTAAACGTTCTCCTCCTCTCCTCCTCTCCTCTCCTGTAGATGTGACTGCCATCATCATCTAAACGTTCTCCTCCTCTCCTCGTCCTCTCCTCTCCTGTAGATGTGACTGCCATCATCATCTAAACGTTCTCCTCCTCTCCTCCTCTCCTCTCCTGTAGATGTGACTGCCATCATCATCTAAACGTTCTCCTCCTCTCCTCCTCTCCTGTAGATGTGACTGCCATCATCATCTAAACGTTCTCCTCCTCTCCTCCTCTCCTCTCCTGTAGATGTGACTGCCATCATCATCTAAACGTTCTCCTCCTCTCCTCCTCTCCTCTCCTGTAGATGTGACTGCCATCATCATCTAAACGTTCTCCTCCTCTCCTCCTCTCCTCTCCTGTAGATGTGACTGCCATCATCATCTAAACGTTCTCCTCCTCTCCTCCTCTCCTCTCCTGTAGATGTGACTGCCATCATCATCTAAACGTTCTCCTCCTCTCCTCCTCTCCTCTCCTGTAGATGTGACTGCCATCATCATCTAAACGTTCTCCTCCTCTCCTCCTCTCCTCTCCTGTAGATGTGACTGCCATCATCATCTAAACGTTCTCCTCCTCTCCTCCTCTCCTCTCCTGTAGATGTGACTGCCATCATCATCTAAACGTTCTCCTCCTCTCCTCCTCTCCTCTCCTGTAGATGTGACTGCCATCATCATCTAAACGTTCTCCTCCTCTCCTCCTCTCCTCTCCTGTAGATGTGACTGCCATCATCATCTAAACGTTCTCCTCCTCTCCTCCTCTCCTCTCCTGTAGATGTGACTGCCATCATCATCTAAACGTTCTCCTCCTCTCCTCTCCTGTAGATGTGACTGCCATCATCATCTAAACGTTCTCCTCCTCTCCTCTCCTGTAGATGTGACTGCCATCATCATCTAAACGTTCTCCTCCTCTCCTCCTCTCCTCTCCTGTAGATGTGACTGCCATCATCATCTAAACGTTCTCCTCCTCTCCTCCTCTCCTCTCCTGTAGATGTGACTGCCATCATCATCTAAACGTTCTCCTCCTCTCCTCTCCTCCTCTCCTGTAGATGTGACTGCCATCATCATCTAAACGTTCTCCTCCTCTCCTCCTCTCCTCTCCTGTAGATGTGACTGCCATCATCATCTAAACGTTCTCCTCCTCTCCTCCTCTCCTCTCCTGTAGATGTGACTGCCATCATCATCTAAACGTTCTCCTCCTCTCCTCTCCTCCTCTCCTGTAGATGTGACTGCCATCATCATCTAAACGTTCTCCTCCTCTCCTCCTCTCCTGTAGATGTGACTGCCATCATCATCTAAACGTTCTCCTCCTCTCCTCCTCTCCTCTCCTGTAGATGTGACTGCCATCATCATCTAAACGTTCTCCTCCTCTCCTCCTCTCCTCTCCTGTAGATGTGACTGCCATCATCATCTAAACGTTCTCCTCCTCTCCTCCTCTCCTCTCCTGTAGATGTGACTGCCATCATCATCTAAACGTTCTCCTCCTCTCCTCCTCTCCTCTCCTGTAGATGTGACTGCCATCATCTTTGTGGTTGCCAGCAGCAGCTACAACATGGTCATACGAGAGGACAACAACACCAACAGGCTACGGGAAGCTCTGGATCTCTTCCGCAGTATCTGGAATAACAGGTCTGTGTAGAACCATACAGGTCTGTGTAGAACCATACAGGTCTGTGTAGAACCATACAGGTCTGTGTAGAACCATACAGGTCTGTGTAGACCCATACAGGTCTGTGTAGAACCATACAGGTCTGTGTAGAACCATACAGGTCTGTGTAGAACCATACAGGTCTGTGTAGACCCATACAGGTCTGTGTAGACCCATACAGGTCTGTGTAGACCCATACAGGTCTGTGTAGACCCATACAGGTCTGTGTAGACCCATACAGGTCTGTGTAGACCCATACAGGTCTGTGTAGAACCATACAGGTCTGTGTAGAACCATACAGGTCTGTGTAGAACCATACAGGTCTGTGTAGAACCATACAGGTCTGTGTAGAACCATACAGGTCTGTGTAGACCCATACAGGTCTGTGTAGACCCATACAGGTCTGTGTAGACCCATACAGGTCTGTGTAGACCCATACAGGTCTGTGTAGACCCATACAGGTCTGTGTAGACCCATACAGGTCTGTGTAGACCCATACAGGTCTGTGTAGAACCATACAGGTCTGTGTAGAACCATACAGGTCTGTGTAGAACCATACAGGTCTGTGTAGACCCATACAGGTCTGTGTAGACCCATACAGGTCTGTGTAGACCCATACAGGTCTGTGTAGACCCATACAGGTCTGTGTAGACCCATACAGGTCTGTTATATGTCGTAGAACAACAATCACTAGAGAGAAACATCCCCATTTAAACCACCATTTTGTGATGGGGTGGATTCGGACCAGCGGGCATATGAAGTGTAGAAGGAGGAAGTTCTGGACTCGTTATGGAATACGAGAATTCCCCCTTTCTGATTTAACAGACCAAAACTTCAACCATGCAGAATCATTTAGAATCCACAGAATAACGGAAAAGTTACTAGAACCAGTTTCAACTGTTCTGCCTGCGGCTATGGAACCCTGAGCTGTTCACCGGACGTGCTACCTGTCCCAGACCTGCTACCTGTCCCAGACCTGCTACCTGTCCCAGACCTGTTTTCAACTCTCTAGAGACAGCAGGAGCGGTAGAGATACTCTGAATGACCGGCTATGAAAAGCCAACTGACATTTACTCCTGAGGTGCTGACCTGTTGCACCCTCGACAACTACTGTGATTATTATTATTTGACCATGCTGGTCATTTATGAACATTTGAACATCTTGGCCATGTTCTGTTATAATCTCCACCCGGCACAGCCTAGATCTCCTCAACTTTGTCCGGGACCTGTTTGGAGAGCTCCTTGGTCTTCATGTTACCGACTCTGGGGCCTTTCAGAACAGGTGTATATATATATACTGAGATCATGTGACACTTAGATGGCACACAGTTGGACTTTATTTAATTAATTATGTGTCTCCTGAAGGTAATTGGTTGCACCAGATCTTATGTAGAGGCTTCATAGCAAAGGGGGGTGAAAACACACTCACCACTTCTCCGGTAATCTATTTTTTTTAAACAATTATTATTTTTTTTTTACATTTCACTTCACCAATTTGAACTATCTTTGTGTCATTTTTACATGAAATCCATTTAAATGTAAATTACAGGTTGTAATGCAACAGAATTGATCAACTGCCATGGGGGTGGGGGGGGGGTGAACACTTCTAGAAATAATACATGCCGTTTATCAGACACTTTCATCCAAGGGGACTTAGTTATACATGCGTTTAGTCACGTACGGATGGTTCCGGGGAATTGAACCCACTCTCCTGGTATTGTATGGGCTCAACCATACTGTACCATTCTAATGCTGATTTGTGTGTTTATTTCCAGGTGGTTACGCACCATCTCGGTCATATTGTTTCTGAACAAGCAGGACATGTTGGCCGAGAAAGTATTAGCTGGGAAATCCAAAATCGAAGACTACTTTCCGGAATATTCTCGCTACACCATACCCAACGAAGGTAGGTAGCTCCACCACATCACGTTAACCCACACCATTCCACACCACTCTGTCTCTGTTTTACAGCAACTCTGTCTCTGTTTTACAATAACTCTGTCTCTGTTTTACAGCAACGCTGTCTCTGTTTTACAATAACAGTTTCTGTCTGTCTCTGTTTTACAGCAACGCTGTCTCTGTTTTACAATAACAGTTTCTGTCTGTCTCTGTTTTACAGCAACTCTGTCTCTGTTTTACAATAACAGTTTCTGTCTGTCTCTGTTCTACAGCGACTCCTGAACCTGGTGAAGACCCAAAAGTAACAAGAGCTAAGTTCTTCATCCGAGACGAGTTCCTGGTAACTATTCAATATTACTATTGAAATGTCTGTTTAAAGCTACCGTCTGGGATTTGAATAACCACAAAATGGCTACCAGTTTTGTTCAAACTGTCCTAACATTGATGTAACAATACACAGACTGTAGCTTTAAAATCCACTTTTAATAGCTGTTTTTTTTTACGCTTGACTCTTGTGGATAACCCTACCCTAATCTAACCTGATCTTCCTCCCTGCCTCAGAGGATCAGCACAGCCAGTGGAGATGGCAGACACTACTGCTACCCCCACTTCACCTGTGCCGTGGACACGGAGAACATCAGGAGAGTCTTCAACGACTGTCGCGATATCATTCAGAGGATGCATCTGAGGCAGTACGAACTCTTGTGATGGGATGGACAGACACACACACACACACACACACACACACACAGTACAGACGCAAACACACACACACACAGCTCCATCAAGCCTTCTGGGATTTTATTCAACCATTCTGCATCCTCAACCCAAAAAACCAACCCGACCCTGCCCCCCCCCCCGCCCCTCTATGAAGTACTACTGAAGTCTGTCATCCTATTTTTCCTCTTTTTGACAAACGTGTCCTTTTGTTGGAGACTGTTTCATCCCTCCTTTTCACTGATAGGAAGGAAGGAAGGAAGGAAGGAAGGAAAACAAAATGTTTTGGGTGTTTTTATTTTTCTCTCTTGAATGCCTTGATTAGATTTGTAACATTCCTCTAAGCCTGAGGCTGACTCCTCCTCCTTCTGACTCCTCCTCCTTCTCACATTCTGTTCTGCCATTGGACTGGACTGAACTGGGCTGGAACTGGACTAGACCGGACTGGACTAGACTGGGTAGCTGGGCAGGTGGTGATGTTTGGATGTGAGAAGAGGACCCCCCCCCCCCCCCCAGCAAGACCTCAGTTTAGAGGCAGTGTCGGTGTGTCTGTTTGAGAAGAGACCCCCTACAAGACCTCAGTTTAGAGGCAGTGTCTGTGTGTCTGTTTGAGAAGAGACCCCCTACAAGACCTCAGTTTAGAGGCAGTGTCGGTGTGTCTGTTTGAGAAGAGACCCCCTACAAGACCTCAGTTTAGAGGCAGTGTCGGTGTGTCTGTTTGAGAAGAGACCCCCTACAAGACCTCAGTTTAGAGGCAGTGTCGGTGTGTCTGTTTGAGAAGAGACCCCCTACAAGACCTCAGTTTAGAGGCAGTGTCGGTGTGTCTGTTTGAGAAGAGACCCCCTACAAGACCTCAGCGTTGGAGCTGGCATCACCCCCTGACCCCCCCCCCCCCATCAGAGCGATCCTTCTTCTTCTCCTCTCTGACATGACAGACAACTTGATGATGGAGGAGGACGAGACAGACGAAGACGAAGACAGAATGCACTTTTGTATCAGGTTGCTTAAATACCTTATTGTTTGAGGAAGTATAAACACAATGTAGCATCAAAATATTTATAACTCTGTTTTACACTGTATAGTGTTGCAGGTGGACTAAAGGATGGAGAGACTCTGGCCTCCTGTTGTGTGAGGTCTGGAAGGACTGATACAGAATGGTGGTAGAGAGAAAGGAGGGGCGGGGGGGAGGGGGGGACAAGTGGCCTCCTGTTGTGTGAGGTCTTGAAGGACTGATACAGAATGGTGGTAGAGAGAAAGGAGGGGGGGGGACAAGTGCGAGCCAGAAAGGAAAGGAATGAACGACTTAATGAAGAATGGAAAGGGGACTGAACTCTGCACCTTAACCTCTGTCGCTGCTTTCTGCCTCGCGATGACCTCGCCCTTAAAGGAACAACAACTAACACACTGACTAATCTGTCACCAACGACCATCCTTTCTAGAGTTGAAGTCAGAAGTTTACATACACCTTAGCCAAACACATTTAAACTCAGTTTTTCACAATTCCTGACCTTTAATCCTAGTAAAAAATGCCCTATCTTAGGTCAGTTAGGATCACCACTTTATTTTAAGAATGTGAAATGTCAGAATTATTTATTTCAGCTCTCATTTCTTTCATCACATTCCCAGTGGGTCAGAAGTTTACATACACCCAATTAGTATTTTGTAGCATTGCCTTTAAATTGTTTAACTTGGGTCAAACGTGTCGGGTAGCCTTCCACAAGCTTCCCACAATATGTTGGGTGAATTTTGGCCCATTCCTCCTGACAGAGCTGGTGTAACTGAGTCAGGTTTGTAGGCCTCCTTGCTTGCACTCACTTGTTCAGTTCTGTCCACAATTGTTCTGTAGGATTGAGGTCAGGGCATTGTGATGGCCACTCCAATACCTTGACTTTGTTGTCCTAACTTTGGAAGTATGCTTGGGGTCAATGTCCATTTGGAAGACCCATTTGCGACCAAACTTTAACTTCCTGATTGATGTCTTGAGATGTTGCCTCAATATATCCATATAATTTTATTTCCTCATGATGCCATCGATTTAGTGAAGTGCACCAGTCCCTCCTGCAGCAAAGCACCCCCACAACATGATGCTGACACCCCCGTGCTTCACGGTTGGGATGGTGTTCTTCGGCTTGCAAGCCTTTTTCCTCCAAACATAACGATGGTCATTATGACCAAACAGTTCTATTTTTGTTTTATCAGACCAGAGGACATTTCTCCAAAAAGTAAGATCTTTGTCCCCATGTGCAGTTGCAAACCGGAGTCTGGCTTTTTTATGGAGGTTTTGGAGCAGTGGCTTCTTCCTTGCTGAGTGGCCTTTCAGGTTGTGTCGATATAGGACTCGTTTTACTGTGGATATAGATACTTTTGTACCTGTTTCCTCCAGCATCTTCACAAGGTCCTTTGCTGCTGTTCTGCGATTGATTTGCACTTTTCGCACGAAAGTACGTTCATCTCTAGGAGACGCGTCTTCTTCCTGAGCGGTATGACGGCTGCGTGGTCCCATGGTGTTTATTCTTGCGTAATATTGTTTGTAGAGATGAATATGGTACCTTCAGGCGTTTGTAAATTGATCCCAAGGATGAACCAGACTTGTGGAGGTTTAAAAAAAAAAAAATTCTGAGGTCTTGGCTGATTTCTTTTGATTTTCCCATGATGTCAAGCAAAGAAGCACTGAGTTTGAAGGTAGGTCTTGATATACATCCACAGTTACACCTCCAATTGACACAAATAATGTCAATTAGCCTATCAGAAGCTTCTAAAGCCATGACATCATTTTCTGGAATTTTCCAAGATGTTTAAAGGCAAAGTCAACTTAGTGTAGTAAACTTCTGACCCACTGGAATTGTGATACAGTGAATTATAAGTGAAATAATCTGTCTGTAAACAATCGTTGGAAATGTACTTGTGTCATGCACAAAGTAGATGTCCTATCCGACTTGCCAAAACTATAGTTTGTTAACAAGACATTTGTGGAGTGGTTTAAAAACAAGTTTTAATGACTCCAACCTAAGTGTATGTAAACTTCCGACTTCAACTGTATCTGGTATAACAGATGGGGGGGGGGCACATCTATGACGGGGGGGTCATCTTTGACAGAGGAGGGGGACACACATCTATGACAGAGGGGGGGGGACATCTATGGCAGAGGAGGGGGACACATCTATGACAGAGGGGGGCACATCTATGACAGAGGGGGGGCACATCTATGATAGAGGGGGGGGACACATCTATGACAGAGGGGGGGCACATCTATGACAGAGAGGGGGGGCACATCTATGACAGAGGAGGGGGACACACATCTATGACAGAGGAGGGGGACACACATCTATGACAGAGGAGGGGGACACACATCTATGACAGAGGAGGGGGGGACACATCTATGACAGAGGAGGGGGGACACATCTATGACAGGAGGGGGGGTACATCTATGACAGAGGAGGGGGGGACACGTCTATGACAGAGGAGGGGGGGACACGTCTATGACAGAGGAGGGGGGGGCACGTCTATGACAGAGGAGGGGGGGTACATCTATGACAGAGGAGGGGGGGCACTTCTTCTTTGACAGAGGGCAGAGGGGCAAGCGAGAACATGTAGTCATTATTGTTTTTTTCTTAAAATACTTGTACTGAACTGAACAAGGCTTCTTGATTTATCCTGTACAGACTGTAAAATGTAATATTATTTTGTACAACTACTTTATTGAAAGAAAAACAAATCTACTTGTAGATTTTTGTGCCTTGATTATGGCTGTACCTGTACATTGAGCTGGGAATTAAGTATGTTTTCTGACCCCTTGACCTGCGATGTACAGCTTGATGTCAACAACCCTCTCTAACAACAACACATGCAGCAGTGACCGACTCTCGGCGGTGTTTTAGAGACTCCGCTTTCTCTCTTTACAGGGGTTTCTGCTTTATAAATAAAAAAAAGAATATAGAAGGAAATGTTGTTTAGTCAAAACAAAACAAAACAAGAGGGATACAATTCCTAAAAACCTGTATACATTATGCAAACGAACCACTGACCTGCGCTGAGGAAGATGAGACGTTGCAGCGAATGAAAGCCGTGGCCGCGTCACAGATCACAGCCTATTCCCTATATAGTGCACTACTATAGACCGGGACCCATAGGACTCTAAAGTAGTGCCCTGTATGGGAAGTAGGCTGCCATATGGGACTCAAACCATGCCCCCCCCCCCACACACACACAGTTTTTCTCCTTTTTTAAATGTTTTAATTTCACAGCTTTAAAGAGAGTAAAAAAAAAAAAAAACAACAACAAAAAACATTGGAGATTCATTGAAAGTGTCCAACATCCTGGTGTTGTTGTTGTTTTTAACAGGAAGAAACTCTTTTTCAATATGATGAAGTATGTCTGAGAACCTGTACATGTATGATGTCTGTGAGCGTGTGCCTATAAGGAAGATAGACTCACAGAGTCACATTGTGTGTGATGATGATGATGATGATGATGACGGAAGAGAGCGAGTGTATGTACCTAAGTTGTTACCTTTTATAAATGTATGTACATGTAAATTTATAGGTCTATATAAATATATATGTACAAAGTATACATGTTTAATGATGTGTGTCAGAGTGTGTGTGTGTGAGTGTGAGAGAGAGAGTGCGAGTCAGAGAGAGTGTGCGAGTCAGTGTGTACGAGTCAGTGTGTGAGAGTGCGAGTCAGAGAGAGAGAGTGCGAGTCAGAGAGAGAGAGTGTGTGAGAGTGCGAGTCAGAGAGAGAGAGTGTGAGAGTGTAAGACTGAGAGGAGAGAGTGGGTGAGAGGAGAGAGTGGGTGAGAGTGTAAGACAGAGGAGAGAGTGTGTGAGAGGAGAGAGTGTGTGAGAGGAGAGAGTGTGTGAGAGGAGAGAGTGTGTGAGAGGAGAGAGTGTGTGAGAGGAGAGAGTGTGTGAGAGGAGAGAGTGGGTGAGAGGAGAGAGAGTGGGTGAGAGTGTAAGACAGAGAGGAGAGAGTGTGTGTGAGAGGAGAGAGTGTGTGTGAGAGGAGAGAGTGTGTGTGAGAGGAGAGAGTGTGTGTGAGAGGAGAGAGTGTGTGTGAGAGGAGAGAGTGTGTGTGAGAGGAGAGAGTGTGTGTGAGAGGAGAGAGTGTGTGTGAGAGGAGAGCGTGTGTGTGAGAGGAGAGAGTGTGTGTGAGAGGAGAGAGCGAGTGTGAGAGGAGAGAGAGTGTGAGAGGAGAGAGAGAGTGGGTGAGAGGAAAGTATACAAAGTATACATGTTTAATGATGTGTGTCAGAGTGTGTGTGTGAGTGTGCGAGAGAGAGTGCGAGTCAAAGAGAGTGTGCGAGAGTGCGAGTGCGAGTCAGAGAGAGAGAGTGCGAGTCAGAGAGAGAGAGTGTGTGAGAGTGCGAGTCAGAGAGAGATAGTGTGAGAGTGTAAGACTGAGAGGAGAGAGTGGGTGAGAGGAGAGAGAGTGGGTGAGAGTGTAAGACAGAGGAGAGAGTGTGTGAGAGGAGAGAGTGTGTGAGAGGAGAGAGTGGGTGAGAGGAGAGAGAGTGGGTGAGAGTGTAAGACAGAGAGGAGAGAGTGTGTGTGAGAGGAGAGAGTGTGTGTGAGAGGAGAGAGTGTGTGTGAGAGGAGAGAGTGTGTGTGAGAGGAGAGAGTGTGTGTGAGAGGAGAGAGTGTGTGTGAGAGGAGAGAGTGTGTGTGAGAGGAGAGAGTGTGTGTGAGAGGAGAGAGTGTGTGTGAGAGGAGAGTGTGTGTGTGAGAGGAGAGAGTGTGTGTGAGAGGAGAGAGTGTGTGTGAGAGGAGAGAGTGTGTGTGAGAGGAGAGAGTGTGTGTGAGAGGAGAGAGAGAGTGTGAGTGGAGAGAGAGAGTGTGAGAGGAGAGAGAGAGTGTGAGAGGAGAGAGAGAGTGTGAGAGGAGAGAGAGAGTGTGAGAGGAGAGAGAGAGTGTGAGAGGAGAGAGAGTGGGTGAGAGGAGAGAGAGTTAGTGTGTGAGAGGAGAGAGAGTGGGTGAGAGGAGACCGAGTGGGTGAGAGTGGGTGAGAGTGTGTGAGAGGAAAGAGAGAGTGTGTGAGAGGAGAGAGAGAGTGTGTGAGAGGAGAGAGTGGGTGAGAGTGTAAGACAGGGAGGAGAGAGAGTGGGTGAGAGGAGAGAGAGTGTATGAGAGGAGAGAGCGTGTGTGAGAGGAGAGAGCGTGTGTGAGAGGAGAGAGAGTGTGTGAGAGGAGAGAGAGTGTGTGAGAGGAGAGAGTGTGTGTGAGAGGAGAGAGAGAGTGTGAGAGGAGAGAGAGAGTGTGAGAGGAGAGAGAGAGAGAGAGAGAGTGTAAGAGGAGAGAGAGAGAGAGAGTGTGAGAGGAGACAGAGAGGAGAGAGAGTGTGTGAGAGGAGAGAGAGTGTGTGAGAGGAGAGAGAGTGTGTGAGAGGAGAGAGAGTGTGTGAGAGGAGAGAGAGTGTGTGAGAGGAGAGAGAGTGTGTGAGAGGAGACAGAGTGTGTGAGAGGAGATTGTTATGCCTCCCGATGCACCAAGAGGAACATGAGGTCCACAGCACACCAAGAGTGTGAGTGTAGGAAATGGCTGTTAGAGCTGGTTGAATCAACGTGGTTTCCACATCATTTCAACCCACCTAAAAATCCATGAGATGATGAGGATGCAACAACGATGACAACTCGACCAAATGTAAATCAAAACTACATGTTGAACTGACGGCTGTGCTAAGTGGGGACTGACTGGAGCTGTTGGCATGGTAACCACCCTTTCTCTGACCCAGTGGACCTGTTGCTGGGGACGATCATGACTAAAAAAAAATCTGTAGTGTCTCTATAATGTCTCTAGTCTCTATAATGTGTCTAGTCTCTATAATGTCTCTAGTCTTTATAATGTCTCTAGTCTATATAGTGTGTCTAGTCTATATAATGTCTCTAGTCTCTATAATGTCTCTAGTCTCTAGTCTATATAATGTCTCTAGTCTATATAATGTCTCTAGTCTATATAATGTCTCTAGTCTATATAATGTCTCTAGTCTATATAATGTCTCTAGTCTATATAGTGTGTCTAGTCTATATAATGTCTCTAGTCTCTATAATGTCTCTAGTCTCTAGTCTATATAATGTCTCTAGTCTATATAATGTCTCTAGTCTATATAATGTCTCTAGTCTATATAATGTCTCTAGTCTATATAATGTCTCTAGTCTATATAGTGTGTCTAGTCTATATAATGTCTCTAGTCTCTATAATGTCTCTAGTCTCTAGTCTATATAATGTCTCTAGTCTATATAATGTCTCTAGTCTATATAATGTCTCTAGTCTATATAATGTCTCTAGTCTATATAGTGTGTCTAGTCTAGTCTCTAGTCTCTATAGTGTGTCTAGTCTATAGTGTCTCTAGTCTCTAGTGTGTCTAGTCTATACAATGTCTCTAGTCTATATAATGTCTCTAGTCTATATAATGTCTCTAGTCTATATAATGTCTCTAGTCTCTAATGTCTCTAGTCTATATAATGTCTCTAGTCTATATAGTGTGTCTAGTCTAGTCTCTAGTCTCTATAGTGTGTCTAGTCTATAGTGTCTCTAGTCTCTAGTGTGTCTAGTCTATACAATGTCTCTAGTCTATATAATGTCTCTAGTCTATATAATGTCTCTAGTCTATATGTCTCTAGTCTCTATAATGTCTCTAGTCTATATAATGTCTCTAGTCTATATAGTGTGTCTAGTCTAGTCTCTAGTCTCTATAGTGTGTCTAGTCTCTAGTCTATATAATGTGGCTAGTCTCTATAATGTCTCTAGTCTATATAATGTCTCTAGTCTATATAATGTCTCTAGTCTATATAATGTCTCTAGTCTATATAATGTCTCTAGTCTAGTCTCTAGTCTATATAATGTCTCTAGTCTATATAATGTCTCTAGTCTATATAGTGTGTCTAGTCTCTAGTCTATATAATGTCTCTAGTCTATATAATGTCTCTAGTCTATATAGTGTGTCTAGTCTAGTCTCTAGTCTCTATAGTGTGTCTAGTCTATAGTGTGTCTAGTCTCTATAGTGTCTCTAGTCTATACAATGTCTCTAGTCTATATAATGTCTCTAGTCTATATAATGTCTCTAGTCTCTATAGTGTGTCTAGTCTCTAGTCTATATAATGTCTCTAGTCTATATAATGTCTCTAGTCTATATAGTGTGTCTAGTCTAGTCTCTAGTCTCTATAGTGTGTCTAGTCTATAGTGTGTCTAGTCTCTATAGTGTCTCTAGTCTATACAATGTCTCTAGTCTATATAGTGTGTCTAGTCTAGTCTCTAGTCTCTATAGTGTGTCTAGTCTATAGTGTGTCTAGTCTCTATGGTGTGTCTAGTCTATAGTGTCTCTAGTCTCTAGTGTGTCTCTAGTCTATATAATGTCTCTAGTCTATATAGTGTGTCTAGTCTAGTCTCTAGTCTCTATAGTGTGTCTAGTCTATAGTGTGTCTAGTCTATATAATGTCTCTAGTCTATATAGTGTGTCTAGTCTAGTCTCTAGTCTCTATAGTGTGTCTAGTCTATAGTGTGTCTAGTCTCTATGGTGTGTCTAGTCTATAGTGTCTCTAGTCTCTAGTGTGTCTCTAGTCTATATAATGTCTCTAGTCTATATAGTGTGTCTAGTCTAGTCTATAGTCTCTATAGTGTGTCTAGTCTATAGTGTGTCTAGTCTATATAATGTCTCTAGTCTATATAGTGTGTCTAGTCTAGTCTCTAGTCTCTATAGTGTGTCTAGTCTATAGTGTGTCTAGTCTATATAGTGTGTCTAGTCTCTATAGTGTGTCTAGTCTATAGTGTCTCTAGTCTCTAGTGTGTCTAGTCTATAGTGTCTCTAGTCTCTAGTGTGTCTAGTCTATAAAATGTGTCTAGTCTCTATAGTGTCTCTAGTCTATATAGTGTGTCTAGTCTAGTCTCTAGTCTCTATAGTGTGTCTAGTCTATATAGTGTGTCTAGTCTATATAGTGTGTCTAGTCTCTATAGTGTGTCTAGTCTATAGTGTCTCTAGTCTCTAGTGTGTCTAGTCTATAGTGTCTCTAGTCTCTAGTGTGTCTAGTCTATACAATGTGTCTAGTCTCTATAGTGTCTCTAGTCTATATAATGTCTCTAGTCTATATAGTGTGTCTTCTAGTCTCTAGTCTCTATAGTGTGTCTAGTCTATAGTGTCTCTAGTCTCTATAGTGTCTCTAGTCTATACAATGTGTCTAGTCTCTATAGTGTCTCTAGTCTCTATAGTGTCTCTAGTCTATACAATGGGTTTAGTCTCTATAGTGTCTCTAGTCTCTAGTGTGTCTAGTCTATAGTGTCTCTAGTGTGTCTAGTCTATAGTGTCTCTAGTCTCTAGTGTGTCTAGTCTCTATAGTGTCTCTAGTGTGTCTAGTCTATAGTGTCTCTAGTGTGTCTAGTCTATAGTGTCTCTAGTCTCTAGTGTGTCTAGTCTATAGTGTCTCTAGTCTCTATAGTGTGTCTAGTCTATATAATGTGTTTAGTCTCTATAATGTCTCTAGTCTCTATCGTGTGTCTAGTCTCTATAGTGTGTCAAGTCTATAGTATGTCTAGTCTGTATAGTGTGTCTAGTCTCTATAGTGTCTATAGTGTGTCTAGTCTAAATAGTGTCTCTAGTCTCTATAGTGTGTCTAGTCTCTAGTCTCTATAGTGTGTCAAGTCTATAGTGTGTCTAGTCTCTATAGTGTGTCTAGTCTATACAATGTGTTTAGTCTCTATAGTGTGTCTAGTCTCTAGTCTCTATAGTGTGTCTAGTCTATATAGTGTGTCTAGTGTCTATAGTGTTTCTAGTCTCTATAGTGTGTCTAGTCTCTATAGTGTGTCTAGTATCTTTAGTCTATAGTGTGTCTAGTCTATATAGTGTGTCTAGTCTCTATAGTGTGTCTAGTCTCTATAGTGTTTCTAGTCTCTATAGTGTGTCTCTATAGTGAGTCTAGTCTCTATAGTGCGTCTAGTCTCTATAGTGGGTATAGTCTCTATATAGTGTGTCTCTATAGTGCGTATAGTTTCTATAGTGTGTATAGTCTCTATAGTGGGTATAGTCTCTATATAGTGCGTCTCTATAGTACGTATAGTCTCTATAGTGGGTATAGTCTCTATATAGTGTGTCTCTATAGTGCGTATAGTCTCTATATAGTGCGTCTCTATAGTGCGTATAGTCTCTATATAGTGCGTCTCTATAGTGGGTATAGTCTCTATATAGTGTGTCTCTATAGTGCGTATAGTCTCTATAGTGGGTATAGTCTCTATATAGTGCGTCTCTATAGTGCGTATAGTCTATATAGTGCGTCTCTATAGTATGTATAGTCTCTATAGTGGGTATAGTCTCTATATAGTGTGGCTCTATAGTGCGTATAGTCTCTATAGTGGGTATAGTCTCTATATAGTGTGTCTCTATAGTGCGTATAGTCTATAGTGCATATGGTCTCTATAGTGGGTATATTCTCTATATAGTGCGTCTCTATAGTGCGTATAGTCTCTATAGTGGGTATAGTCTCTATATAGTGCGTCTCTATAGTATGTATAGTCTCTATAGTGGGTATAATCTCTATATAGTGTGTCTCTATAGTGCGTATAGTCTCTATAGTGGGTATAGTCTCTATATAGTGTGTCTCTATAGTGCGTATAGTCTCTATAGTGGGTATAGTCTCTATATAGTGTGTCTCTATAGTGCATATAGTCTCTATAGTGGGTATAGTCTCTATATTGTGTGTCTCTATAGTACGTATAGTCTCTATAGTGGGTATAGTCTCTATAGTGGGTATAGTCTCTATATAGTGCGTCTCCATAGTGCGTATAGTCTCTAGTGCGTATAGTCTATATACTGCGTATAGTTTGTCTAGTCTCTATAGTGTTTCTATTCTCTTTAGTGTGTCTAGTCTCTATAGTGTGTCTAGTCTCTATAGTGTGTCTAGTCTCTATAGTGTTTCTAGTCTTTATAGTGGCTCTGTAGTGTGTCTAGTCTTTATAGTGGCTCTGTAGTGTGTCTAGTCTTTATAGTGGCTCTGTAGTGTGTCTAGTCTTTATAGTGGTTCTGTAGTGTGTCTTGTCTTTATAGTGGCTCTGTAGGGTGTCTAGTCTTTATAGTGGCTCTGTAGTGTGTCTAGTCTTTATAGTGGCTCTGTAGTGTGTCTAGTCTTTATAGTGGCTCTGTAGTGTGTCTAGTCTTTATAGTGGCTCTGTAGTGTGTCTAGTCTTTATAGTGGCTCTGTAGTGTGTATATATAATGTCTCTATAGTGTAAATAGTGTATATAGTTTATCTGTAGTACATATAACGTGTCTCTAGTGTATATAGTGTCTCTGTAGTGTATATAGTGTCTCTATAGTGTATAAAGTGTCTCTGTAGTGTATGTAGTATCTTTATAGTGTATGTAGTGTCTCTGTAGTGTGTATAGTGTCTCTGTAGTGTGTATAGTGTCTCTGTAGTGTGTATAGTGTCTCTGTAGTGTATATAGTGTCTCTGTAGTGTGTATATATAATGTCTCTATAGTGTATATATAGTGTATCTGTAGTGTATATAGTGTCTCTATAGTGTGTATATAGTGTTTCTGTAGTGTATATAGTGTCTCTGTAGTGTATATAGTGTCTCTGTAGTGTATATAGTGTCTCTATAGTGTGTATATATAATGTCTCTATAGTGTATATATAGTGTATCTGTAGTGTATATAGTGTCTCTATAGTGTGTATATAGTGTATATAGTGTTTCTGTAGTGTGTATATAGTGTCCATGTAGTGTATATAGTGTCTATGTAGTGTATATAGTGTCTATGTTGTGTATATAGCGTCTCTAGTGTATATAGCGTCTCTAGTGTATATAGCGTCTCTAGTGTATATAGTGTCTCTATAGTGTATATAGTGTCTATGTAGTGTATATAGTGTCTATGTTGTGTATATAGCGTCTCTAGTGTATATAGCGTCTCTAGTGTATATAGCGTCTCTAGTGTATATAGTGTCTCTATAGTGTATATAGTGTCTCTGTAGTGTGTATATAGTGTCTATGTAGTGTATATAGTGTCTCTAGTGTGTATAGTGTCGCTATAGTGTCTCTATAGTGAATATAGTGTCCTGGCTTTACTGGCTCAAATAGCCGACCAATCAGCCTAATACCAACCCTTAGTAAACAAGCGCAGCACTTTTTAAATGTTTTATTTGACCTTTATTTAACTAGTCAAGTCACTTAAGAACAAATTCTTACTTTCAATGACGGCCTAGGAACAGTGGGTTAACTGCCTCGTTCAGGGGCAGAAAGACAGATTTTTACCTTGTCAGCTCAGGGATTCGATCTTGCAACCTTTCAGTTACTAGTCCAAATCTCTAACCACCAGGCATGCCTGCCGCCCACTTACACAAATGACTGATGATTGGCTGAGAGAAATTGATGATAAAAAGATTGGGGGGGGCTGTTTTATTGGACTTCAGTGCGGCTTTTGACATTATCGATCATAGTCTGCTGCTAGAAAAACATATGTGCTATGGTTTTACACCCCCTGCTATATTGTGGATAAAGAGTTACCTGTCTAACAGAACACAGAGGGTGTTCTTTAATGGAAGCCTCTCCAACATAATCCGGGTAGAATCAGGAATTCCCCAGGGCAGCTGTCTGGGCCCCTTACTTTTTTCAATATTTACTAATGAATTCCCACTGGCTTTGAGTAAAGCCAGTGTGTCTATGTATGCAAATGAATCAACACTATATAGGTCAGCTACAGCGACTGAAATGACTGCAACACTTAACAAAGAGTTGCAGTTAGTTTCAAAGTGGATGGCAAGGAATAAGCTAGTCCTAAATATTTCTAAAACTAAAAGCATTGTATTTGGAACAAATCATTCACTAAACCCTAAACCTCAACTAAATCTTGTAATAAATAATGTGGTAATTGAGCAAGTTGAGGAGACTAAACTGCTTGGAGTAACACTGGATTGTAAACCGTCATGATCAAAACATATTGATACAAAAGTAGCTAAGATGAGGAGAAGTCGGTCTGTGATAAGCCGCTGCCCTGCACTATCAACAAGGAAGGTCCTACAGGCCCTGTTTTGTCTCATCTGGACTACTGTTCAGTCGTGTGGTCAGGTGCCACAAAAATGTGAACATTACAATTGGTTCAGAACAGTGCAGCATGGCTGGCCATTGGGTGTACACAGAGAGCTAATATTAATAATATGCATGTCAGTCTCTCCTGGCTCAAAGTGGAGGAGAGATTGACTTCATCACTACTTGTATTTATGAGTGGTATTGACATGTTGAATGCACCGAGCTGTCTATCTAAACTACTGGCACACAGCTCGGACACCCATGACCACCCCACAAGACATGCCACAATAGGTATCTTCACAGTTCCAAGTCCAGAACAGACTATGGGAGGTGCACAGTACAACATAGAGCCATGACTACATGGAACTCTATTCCACAGTACTACATAGAGCCATGACTACATGGAACTCTATTTCACAGTACTACATAGAGCCATGACTACATGGAACTCTATTCCACAGTACTACATAGAGCCATGACTACATGGAACTCTATTCCACAGTACTACATAGAGCCATGACTACATGGAACTCTATTCCACAGTACTACATAGAGCCATGACTACATGGAACTCTATTCCACAGTACTACATAGAGCCATGACTACATGGAACTCTATTCCACAGTACTACATAGAGCCATGACTACATGGAACTCTATTCCACAGTACTACATAGAGCCATGACTACATGGAGCTCTATTCCACAGTACTACATAGAGCCATGACTACATGGAACTCTATTCCACAGTACTACATAGAGCCATGACTACATGGAACTCTATTCCACAGTACTACATAGAGCCATGACTACACGGAACTCTATTCCACAGTACTACATAGAGCCATGACTACATGGAACTCTATTCCACAGTACTACATAGAGCCATGACTACATGGAACTCTATTCCACAGTACTACATAGAGCCATGACTACATGGAACTCTATTCCACAGTACTACATAGAGCCATGACTACATGGAACTCTATTCCACAGTACTACATAGAGCCATGACTACATGGAACTCTATTCCACAGTACTACATAGAGCCATGACTACATGGAACTCTATTCCACAGTACTACATAGAGCCATGACTACATGGAACTCTATTCCACAGTACTACATAGAGCCATGACTACATGGAACTCTATTCCACAGTACTACATAGAGCCATGACTACATGGAACTCTATTCCACAGTACTACATAGGGCCATGACTACATGGAACTCTATTCCACAGTACTACATAGAGCCATGACTACATGGAACTCTATTCCACAGTACTACATAGAGCCATGACTACATGGAACTCTATTCCACAGTACTACATAGAACCATGACTACATGGAACTCTATTCCACAGTACTACATAGAGCCATGACTACATGGGACTCTATTCCACAGTACTACATAGAGCCATGACTACATGGAACTCTATTCCACAGTACTACATAGAGCCATGACTACATGGAACTCTATTCCACAGTACTACATAGAGCCATGACTACATGGAACTCTATTCCACAGTACTACATAGAGCCATGACTACATGGAACTCTATTCCACAGTACTACATAGAGCCATGACTACATGGAACTCTATTCCACAGTACTACATAGAGCCATGACTACCTGGAACTCTATTCCACAGTACTACATAGAGCCATGACTACATGGAACTCTATTCCACAGTACTACATAGAGCCATGACTACATGGAACTCTATTCCACAGTACTACATAGAGACATGACTACATGGAACTCTATTCCACAGTACTACATAGAGCCATGACTACATGGAACTCTATTCCACAGTACTACATAGAACCATGACTACATGGAACTCTATTCCACAGTACTACATAGAGCCATGACTACATGGAACTCTATTCCACAGTACTACATAGAGACATGACTACATGGAACTCTATTCCACAGTACTACATAGAGCCATGACTACATGGAACTCTATTCCACAGTACTACATAGAGCCATGACTACATGGAACTCTATTCCACAGTACTACATAGAGCCATGACTACATGGAACTCTATTCCACAGTACTACATAGAGCCATGACTACATGGAACTCTATTCCACAGTACTACATAGAGCCATGACTACATGGAACTCTATTCCACAGTACTACATAGAGCCATGACTACATGGAACTCTATTCCACAGTACTACATAGAGCCATGACTACATGGAACTCTATTCCACATCAAGTAACTGATGCAGCAGTAAAACTAGATTTAAAATAACAGATAAAAACACACCTTAAGGAACAGCGGGACTGTGAAGCAACACAAACATAGGCACATACACACATGGATCTTGTACTGTATATATGTGGTAGTGGTGGACTAGGGGCCTGAGGGCACACAGGCAATGTATTGTAATGTTTTTAACATTGTATGAACTGCCTTGATTTTACTGGACCCCAGGAAGAGTCAAGGCAGCAGCAAATGGGAATCCATAATAAATACCAACAGCAAAGCACCACCACCTCCATGCTTCACGGTGGGAACCACACATGCAGAGATCATCCGTTCACCTACTCAAATTTGGACTCATCAGACCAAAGGACAGATTTCCACCGGTCTAATGTCAAATGCTCGTGTTTCATGGCCCAAGCACGTCTCTTCTTCTTATTGGTTTCCTTTAATAGTGGTTTCTTTGCAGCAATTCAACCATGAAGGCCTGATTCACACAGTCTCCTCTGAATAGTTGATGTTGAGATGTGTCTGTTACTTGAACTCTTAAGCATTTATTTGGGCTGCAATTTCTGAGGCTGGTAATTCTAATGAACTTATCCTCTGCAGCAGAGGTAACTCTGGGGCTTCCATTCCTATGGCGGTCCTCATGAGAGCCAGTTAACTCTAATGAACGTATCCTCTGCAGCAGAGGTAACTCTGGGTCTTCCTGTGGCGGTCCTCATGAGAGCCAGTTAACTCTAATGAACTTATCCTCTGCAGCAGAGGTAACTCTGGGTCTCCCTTTCCTGTGGCGGTCCTCATGAGAGACAGTTTCATCATAGCGCTTGATTGATTTTGCGACTGCACTTGAAGAAACTTTCAAAGTTCTAGAAATGTTCAGGCTTGACTGACTGTCATGTCTTAAAGTAATGATGGACTGTCATTTCCCTTTGCTTATTTGAGCTGTTTTTGCCATAATATGGACTTCGTCTTTAAGCAAATAGGGATACTTTCTGTATACCACCCCTACCTTGTCACAACACAACTGATTGGCTCAAACACATTAAGAAGAAAATAAATTCCACAAATGAACTTAACAATGCACACCTGTTAATTGAAATGCATTCCAGGTGACTTGAAGCTGGTTGAGAGAATGCCAAGAGTGTGCAAAGCTGTCATCAAGGCAAAGGGTGGCTACTTTGAATAATCTCAAATCTAAAATATATTTTGATTTGTTTAACACTTTTTTGGTTACTACATGATTCCATATGTATTATTTCATAGTTGTCTTCATTATTCTTCTAAAATAAAGAAAAACCCTTGAATGAGTAGTTTTCGACTGGTACTGTATGACCACTCAGCTGGGCAGTGCAACAAAACTATGGTCTGTAGGACATGTCAAGAAGGCACAGCAACGCCCTATTATGGACAGACCTCTTACCATTTTAGCAACAGTTGAGTCTTTGTTTTGATCTTAACAGTTTGCTATCTAGGGTTACACCCAGCAGTTTAGTCTCCTAAATTTGCTCAATCGCCACAAATATTATTCAATAATAGATCTAAATGTAGTTTAGCATTGAGCGAGTGATTTGGGCCAAAAATTGTGCTCTTCGTTTTTGTGATATTTAGCATCACCCTATTGCTAGTTACCCATTTTAAAAACTGACTGGAGCCCTATGCTAAGGGTGCCAGTTATTTATTCTTTTTCATTCTTCTTATTTATTATACTGTTGTAGCTGACGTGTATACTCAGCGTACACATACTCACAGGCATTATTCAAGGTCATTTGTAAAAACATTAAACAATAATGTCCCTAGCCGGCTGCCCTGCGGTACACCACACTGAACTGAATTTGCATGAGTCTCTCCTCACGAAAGCCCCCTGTGTTAACTCAATCCATGATAAGGCAGAGGGATGCAAATCCAAAACACATTGGTTTTTGTTTCAGCGATAGGTTATGATCAATGACATCAAAGGCTGCACTGAAGTGAACAGAGCAGCTCCCACAATCGTCTTACTATCAATTCCTTTCAGCCAATCATCAGTCAGCTGTGTCAGTGCCGAGCATGTTGAGTGCCCTTCCCTATAAGCATGCTGAAAGTCTGTCTGTTAATTAGTTTTCTGTAAAAATAACTTTGTATTTGATCAAACACAATTTATTCCTACATTTTGCTTAGCACTTGTAACAGGCTGATTGGTTGTCTGTTTGAACCATTAAAGAGGGCTCTGCTATTCTTGGGTAGTGGAATGACCTTTGACTCCTTCCATGTCTGAGGGCACACAGTGTCTTCTAGACCTAAATTGAAAATGTGGCAAACAGGAGTCACAATGTATTCTGCTACCAACCGAGTACTGTTTGTGAAATTTCACACACTATAAAACCTCCCCCCCCCCCCAGCATACTATTTAGTATGCTAGTATGGATATTCGGACATGGCCAGTGTCTCTGTAGTGAGTTAGTGATTGCATCCCAAATGGCACCCTATTCCCTATATAGTGCACTTATTTTGAACAGAGTCCTACGGTTCCTGTTGTAAGTGGTCTAGGTTGAAGCAACAACGTTTAAAGCCCATGTATGTTTTTACCTCTTTCAGTAAAGTCACTTCCATGTGTGATGTATGGACGGTGAACATTTCATAACGGCAGCGTAGCCTAGTGGTTAGAGCGTTGGACTCATAACCGAAAGGTTGCAAGTTCGAATCCCCGACCTGACGAGGTACAAATCTGTCGTTCCCCTGAACAGGCAGTTAACCCACTGTTCCTACGGCCGTCATTGAAAATAAGAATTTGTTCTTAACTGACTTGCCTAGTTAAATAAAGGTAAAATAAAATAAATAGGATCCTTTTTAATATGTTTCACTTTCTTTACTGAGTTACTGTGTCACTGTGTCACTACGGTGGTAATGATGCAGTTGAACTGTTGAGACAGTTTCATGCCTAGTTAGTTCCTGGTTAACTGATGTCATAGAAAGTGTTTCCAGATGGTTCTGCCGCATTGGTCTACAGTCACAGACAAATTCACCTGAACTCTGTTGACAATAATCTGCTTTTTTTTATTTATTAGTATTTACATCAGGTATTTACACAGGGAAAAACAATGGTCTTAAAGGAAACACATTAGGAAACACATTAGGGCCAGTGTGTGTGTGTGTGTGTGTGTGTGTGTGTGTGTGTGTGTGTGTGTGTGTGTGTGTGTCGTTAATACTATACATCAAATGCTGGTTGAAGACATGCGCTTCCATATCTTGTATCAGACTTCTGTACTGTATATACAGTGCCTTGCGAAAGTATTCGGCCCCCTTGAACTTTGCGACCTTTTGCCACATTTCAGGCTTCAAACATAAAGATATAAAACTGTATTTTTTTGTGAAGAATCAACAACAAGTGGGACACAATCATGAAGTGGAACGACATTTATTGGATATTTCAAACTTTTTTAACAAATCAAAAACTGAAAAATTGGGCGTGCAAAATTATTCAGCCCCTTTACTTTCAGTGCAGCAAACTCTCTCCAGAAGTTCAGTGAGGATCTCTGAATGATCCAATGTTGACCTAAATGAGTAATGATGATAAATACAATCCACCTGTGTGTAATCAAGTCTCCGTATAAATGCACCTGCACTGTGATAGTTTCAGAGGTCCGTTAAAAGCGCAGAGAGCATCATGAAGAACAAGGAACACACCAGGCAGGTCCGAGATACTGTTGTGAAGAAGTTTAAAGCCGGATTTGGATATAAAAAGATTTCCCAAGCTTTAAACATCCCAAGGAGCACTGTGCAAGCGATAATATTGAAATGGAAGGAGTATCAGACCACTGCAAATCTACCAAGACCTGGCCGTCCCTCTAAACTTTCAGCTCATACAAGGAGAAGATTGATCAGAGATGCAGCCAAGAGGCCCATGGTCACTCTGGATGAACTGCAGAGATCTACAGCTGAGGTGGGAGACTCTGTCCATAGGACAACAATCAGTCGTATATTGCACAAATCTGGCCTTTATGGAAGAGTGGCAAGAAGAAAGCCATTTCTTAAAGATATCCATAAAAAGTGTTGTTTAAAGTTTGCCACAAGCCACCTGGGAGACACACCAAACATGTGGAAGAAGGTGCTCTGGTCAGATGAAACCAAAATTTAACTTTTTGGCAACAATGCAAAACGTTATGTTTGGCATAAAAGCAACACAGCGCATCACCCTGAACACACCATCCCCACTGTCAAACATGGTGGTGGCAGCATCATGGTTTGGGCCTGCTTTTCTTCAGCAGGGACAGGGAAGATGGTTAAAATTGATGGGAAGATGGATGGAGCCAAATACAGGACCATTCTGGAAGAAAACCTGATGGAGTCTGCAAAAGACCTGAGACTGGGACGGAGATTTGTCTTCCAACAAGACAATGATCCAAAACATAAAGCAAAATCTACAATGGAATGGTTCAAAAATAAACATATCCAGGTGTTAGAATGGCCAAGTCAAAGTCCAGACCTGAATCCAATCGAGAATCTGTGGAAAGAACTGAAAACTGCTGTTCACAAATGCTCTCCATCCAACCTCACTGAGCTCGAGCTGTTTTGCAAGGAGGAATGGGAAAAAATTTCAGTCTCTCGATGTGCAAAACTGATAGAGATATACCCCAAGCGACTTACAGCTGTAATCGCAGCAAAAGGTGGCGCTACAAAGTATTAACTTAAGGTGGCTGAATAATTTTGCACGCCCAATTTTTCAGTTTTTGATTTGTTAAAAAAGTTTGAAATATCCAATAAATGTCGTTCCACTTCATGATTGTGTCCCACTTGTTTTTGATTCTTCACAAAAAAAATACAGTTTTATATCTTTGTTTGAAGCCTGAAATGTGGCAAAAGGTCGCAGAGTTCAAGGGGGCCGAATACTTTCGCAAGGCACTGTATACAGGCCGCACAGAGATCAGAACCTGTAGTCATAAACCCTCCTCCAGAGTAGGACTGCTGATCTAGGATCAGTTTGGCCTTTTGATATCACAATGAATGAGATGACATGGACAGGAATAGCCTCCTGATCCTAGATCAGCACTACTACTCTGAGATGGTTTTATGAATACAGGCCGGAGATGGGAGACGGTGAACTGTAATATTTCTTAGGGGGGGGGCACCATATTTCCTGCACCACATTCAGTAGTCAAACGTTGCAGATAGAAATGGCATGAATAGAGCCAACGTGATTCCAACACACAGGTGCTCTCCAGGTAGAAGCTGTCCTTAACTACAGATCTAGAATCAGATCACTGTATCCCCAATACTAATGTTAAGGTACTGTTAGGGCAGAGTTGGTCAACACTACCCCCGGAGAACTCTTTCCCCTTTTCACACTACTAACCCGAGTAGAGCTGTACTGGGCGAGCCTGGTAATGCAACAATCAGAGTTGCTGGAACCATACTGGAAAGGACAATTGGACAAAATAAAGAGTACGGTTCGGTTCTATAGTGTGAAGCAGGTACCAGCCACCTCTCTGCATGAGAGGGACGACAGCATAGCCACCTCTCTGCATGAGAGGGATGACAGCATAGCCACCTCTCTGCATGAGAGGGACGACAGCATAGCCACCACTCTGCATGAGACGAACGACAGCATAGCCACCTCTCTGCATGAGACGAACGACAGCATAGCCACCTCTCTGCATGAGACGAACGACAGCATAGCCACCTCTGCATGAGAGGGACGACAGCATAGCCACCTCTCTGCATGAGAGGGATGACAGCATAGCCACCTCTCTGCATGAGAGGGACGACAGCATAGCCACCACTCTGCATGAGACGAACGACAGCATAGCCACCTCTCTGCATGAGAGGGACGACAGCATAGCCACCTCTCTGCATGAGAGGGATGACAGCATAGCCACCTCTCTGCATGAGAGGGACGACAGCATAGCCACCTCTCTGCATGAGAGGGACGACAGCATAGCCACCACTCTGCATGAGACGAACGACAGCATAGCCACCTCTCTGCATGAGAGGGACGACAGCATAGCCACCTCTCTGCATGAGAGGGATGACAGCATAGCCACCTCTCTGCATGAGAGGGATGACAGCATAGCCACCACTCTGCATGACCGGGACGACAGCATAGCCACCTCTCTGCATGAGAGGGACGACAGAGCATAGCCACCTCTCTGCATGAGAGGGACGACAGAGCATAGCCACCTCTCTGCATGAGAGGGACGACAGAGCATAGCCACCTCTCTGCATGAGAGGGACGACAGAGCATAGCCACCTCTCTGCATGAGAGGGACGACAGAGCATAGCCACCTCTCTGCATGACCGGGACGACAGCATCCAGTATCTGACCCTCTATCATTCAGCAGTCATGGACAACCTCTACCTGAGACGATCAGAGAGACTTGTGTTTGCTGATGGGACAGAAGTTGAGGCACCGGAGAAGACCTCTTATCCACAGGCAGTGGACCAGAGGGAGGAGGAGGAGGCTGGCTCCGGTAGAACAGTACAGAGCTATCACCGTACTCTCCTCTGGAAGGAAACACTTCGACAGGCCGTAACCGCTTGGAGAGAAAGAACCCTGAGAGAGAGAAATAAAGGTAATACTGTATATATTGTGTCTATGGCGTACAGTGCATTCGGAAAGTATTCAGACCCCTTCCCTTTTTCCACATTTTGTTACAATTACAGCCTTATTCTAAAATAGTTTCAATTAATTATTTTCCTCAATCTATACACATTACCCCATAATGACATCACACTGCCCCATAATGACATCACACTACCCCATAATGACATCACACTGCCCCATAATGACATCACACTGCCCCATAATGACATCACACTGCCCCATAATGACATCACACTGCCCCATAATGACATCACACCACTGCCCCATAATGACATCACACTGCCCCATAATGACATCACACTACCCCATAATGACATCACACTGCCCCATAATGACATCACACTGCCCCATAATGACATCACACTGCCCCATAATGACATCACACTGCCCCATAATGACATCACACTACCCCATAATGACATCACAATACCCCATAATGACATCACACTGCCCCATAATGACATCACACTGTCCCATAATGACATCACAATACCCCATAATGACATCACACTACCCCATAATGACATCACACTGCCCCATAATGACATCACACTGCCCCATAATGACATCACACTACCCCATAATGACATCACACTGCCCCATAATGACATCACACTGCCCCATAATGACATCACACTGCCCCATAATGACATCACACTACCCCATAATGACATCACACTACCCCATAATGACATCACACTGCCCCATAATGACATCACACTGCCCCATAATGACATCACACTACCCCATAATGACATCACACTACCCCATAATGACATCACACTGCCCCATAATGACATCACACTGCCCCATAATGACATCACACTGCCCCATAATGACATCACACCACTGCCCCATAATGACATCACACTGCCCCATAATGACATCACACTGCCCCATAATGACATCACACTGCCCCATAATGACATCACACTACCCCATAATGACATCACACCACTGCCCCATAATGACATCACACTGCCCCATAATGACATCACACTACCCCATAATGACATCACACTGCCCCATAATGACATCACACTGCCCCATAATGACATCACACTGCCCCATAATGACATCACACTGCCCCATAATGACATCACACTGCCCCATAATGACATCACACTACCCCATAATGACATCACAATACCCCATAATGACATCACACTGCCCAATAATGACATCACACTGCCCCATAATGACATCACAATACCCCATAATGACATCACAATACCCCATAATGACATCACACTGCCCCATAATGACATCACACTGCCCCATAATGACAAAACGAAAATCAGGTTTTTAGAAATAATAATATAACTATTCAGACCCTTTGCTATGAGACTGTAAATTGAGCTCAGGTGCATCCTGTTTCCCATTGATCATCATTGAGAACTTGATTGGAGTCTAGAGAAAGTGCAGCGAGATCCTTGATGAAAACCTGCTCAGGACCTCAGACTGGGGTGAAAGTTCACCTTCCAACAGGACAATGACCCTAAGCACACAGCCAAGACAATGCAGGTGTGGCTTTGGGACAAGTCTCTGAATGTCCTTGAGTGGTCCAGCCAGAGCCTGGACTTGAACTTGATCGAACATCTCTGGAGAGACCTGAAAATAGCTGTGCAGCGATACTTCCCATCCACCCTAACAGGGCTTGAGAGGATCTGCAGTGAAGAATGGGAGAAACTCCCCAAATACAGGTGTGCCAAGCTTGTAGCGTGATACCCAAGAAGACTGGAGGCTGTAATCGCTGCCAAAGATGCTTCAACGAAGTACTGAGTAAAGAGTCTGAATACTTATGTAAATGTGTTTTTTTTTTAAATATATATAAATGTATAAGAAAATAAAAAGTGTTTCCTTTGTCATACGGTATTGTGTGTAGATTGATGAGGGGAAAAAAATAATTTAATACATTTTAGAATAAGGCTGTAACGTAAACAAAATGTGGAAAAAGTCAAGGGGTCTGAATACTTTCCGAATGCCCTGTATACAGGAGAAGGCTAAAGCACAAAACAGCTCTGTTAACATTGAGGTATCAGAGTAACATCAGAGTTCGTAGGTTAGTTTGATCTATTCCAGAGCTAGCACACCAGATTCGACTCGTCACTCACCCTCAAGTCCTTGTAATCAGGTGAGCTAGTTCAGGGCTACAACAACATTGTGAAACATCTGGGTGTCCCAGTGGAGAGGTTTATTACTGATTGAGTGACTTACCAGGATGAAACTGGGGTTGTTGCGGTTCCTCCAGTTGAAGGACGGAACACTGATCTCTGTGTACTGGTTGTCATGGAGAACCTGACAGCCGCTGTGGGTGTGGCCACTGAGAACCAGGCGGGGCTTAAACCATTGCAACAGCTGGGAGGAGGAAGGGAAGGAATCTTTTCATCATACCTGTACCCCAGGAGGCTGGTGAGGGGAGTACGGGTCATAATAATGGCAGGGTTCATTCATACCGTTCCAGCCGTTACTATGAACCTGTCTTCCCCATTTAAGATGCCACCAGCCGCCTGTGACTTGTACCTCGCGCTATGGCTAATGGCAAATGTAACATTATATCAGGGGTGGCCAACTAACTCTACAAGATAATGGTTTACTGGATAACCAGGCCTCTCATTACAGATGCTCTGTTGGTGAAAGGTCAATGACAGCTGCAGGATGACCACTGTCCACATCACAGACATCTGGTCTGGTCTAGACAGACAACCGGTACCGTCCCTGGTCTAGTGACAGACAACTGGTACCGTCCCCGGTCTAGACAGACATCCATTACCGTCCCTGGTCTACTGACAGACATCCGGTACCGTCCCTGGTCTAGACAGACATCTGGTACCATCCCTGGTCTACTGACAGACATCCGGTACCGTCCCTGGTCTAGTGACAGACATCTGGTACCATCCCTGGTCTACTGACAGACATCCGGTACTGTCCCTGGTCTAGTGACAGGCAACCGGTACCGTCCCTGGTCTAGTGACAGACATCCGGTACCATCCCTGGTCTAGTGACAGACATCCGGTACCGTCCCTGGTCTAGTGACAGACATCCGGTACTTTGGGATTTGGTGGCCAAATTATAATCTGAGTGGTGGGCCGCGGACGGTCGAAACAAATAGACATTTATTTATTTATAAAAATGTAAGTTAAACAATAGCTTTTTAGGGTCTTTTAACGATAGTAATCTCAGTAATCTAAGTTTGAACTAATCATAATATTTCATATCAAACAATCAAATTGTTGTCATATAACTGGACACCTAACAGCACACTGTGATCCAGTAGTAAAGATGTCTTCAACATTTAGTCATTGTAGAATTGAAACTGCATTCAAATTTTGATGTCTTGTAATTTTACACATTTTGCCATTGGGGATGGAGAGAACATTTTTCAGTTTTAATCCTAATTCCCTGCAGTTCTACTCATTTTGCCATGTTCGTATATCTGAGTTGGTGACTAACAAAATCAATGGGGCCCCCCCTGGAGGTCAGGGCCCCTGGAGGTCAGGGCCCCTGGGCACAAGCCTTGGGTAGCTTGGTCAGCTATTCAGCCATGATTACAGCCATGATTACTTCCAAGTTTAGATAGGTAAATTAGCCTAGCCAGCAATCTATAAAATGTTATCTGACATGGGATAATGGATTGACTGTTGTCTATTCTTCTATTCAAACTCTCAACAATAAGTTGAGACACCGACTGACAATGTGCACCAAACCATGTGCTTTACCTCCTGTCACTCATTGCCATACAAAACACGTTGGGCTTCATAATGACAGCAAATTGAGGTTGGCAAGAGCACAAACTGATCTGGGACCAGTCTATCAGTTGTCCACGTACCCTGTGAGAGGCCTCCTGAGACAGCACGTCGTACTTCTCTCTGAACAGCAGGTGGCGCTCTTCAGGAGGAGCAGCATCCCGACCCGTACAGCCCGCATCACTCACCCGGTACAGAGGGTAATGCTGAGAGAGAGAGAGAGAGGCAGACAGACACAGACAGGCAGACAGGCAGACAGGCAGACAGGTAGGCAGGCAGACAGACAGACAGACAGGCAGACAGGTAGGCAGGCAGACAGACAGACAGGCAGACAGGTAGGCAGGCAGACAGACAGGCAGACAGACGGACAGGCAGACAGGTAGGCAGGCAGACAGACAGGCAGGCAGACAGACAGACAGACAGGCAGACAGGTAGGCAGGCAGACAGACAGGCAGACAGACGGACAGGCAGACAGACGGACAGGCAGACAGGTAGGCAGGCAGACAGACAGACAGGCAGACAGGTAGGCAGGCAGACAGACAGACAGACAGGCAGACAGGTAGGCAGGCAGACAGACAGGCAGACAGACGGACGATATGCTGTTGATTAGTGTGAGTAGTCCTCGTTTTCCAATCAAGTCACTTGGAGATAGAGGAACAAACTGGAAATGTGAAAAGAACTTCAGAAACTCAACTCATTTAGAACAACAACAAAAAAATAATTTGTAATTAAACCAGCTCTTCTACCTTTCACTACCTATTATGAGTACACGGTATGGTTATTACCACGCAATAGGGGTTATTGCCATGCAATAGGGGCTATTACCACGCCATAGGGGTTATTACCACGCAATAGGGGTTATTGCCATGCAATAGGGGCTATTACCACGCAATAGGGGTTATTACCGTGCCATAGGGGCTATTACCATGCCATAGGGGCTATTACCACGCAATAGGGGTTATTACCGTGCCATAGGGGCTATTACCATGCCATAGGGGCTATTACCACGCCATAGGGGTTATTACCATGCCATAGGGGCTATTACCACGCCATAGGGGTTATTACCATGCCATAGGGGTTATTACCATGCCATAGGGGTTATTACCATGCCATAGGGGTTATTACCGTGCAATAGGGGTTATTACCGTGCCATAGGGGTTATTACCGTGCAATAGGGGTTATTACCGTGCCATAGGGGCTATTACCATGCAATAGGGGTTATTACCGTGCCATAGGGGCTATTACCATGCCATAGGGGTTATTACCGTGCAATAGGGGTTATTATAAAGAGCATATATCTACCTGCAGGATAATGGGTGGTGTAGGAGGATAGGTCCATGCGTCTCGGCAGAATTCTTTAATAATGCTGGACTGGGAATTCTGTCAGATAGCAAAACACAACAGGCATGTCATGAGGGCTCCATAACGTGTGAGGTAGAGGACGTTTCTACCTGTAGTAATGAACAGTTGAGGTTCCTGGACAGTGTGTACAGCTGTCTGTGAGGTAGAGGACGTTTCTACCTGTAGTAATGAACAGTTGAGGTTCCTGGACAGTGTGTACAGCTGTCTGTGAGGTAGAGGATGTATCTACCTGTAGTAATGAACAGTTGAGGTTCCTGGACAGTGTGTACAGCTGTTTCTCCACTGATTGGCAGATAGGACAGCCGTCACCATGCAACGCCACGCTGTTAACCAATAGGAAGCTAGAGACACACACAAAGACAATATCTTAGGGTTTATACAGTAGAGAGACAACACCTTGGGGTTTATACAGTAGAGACAACACCTTGGGGTTTATACAGTAGAGAGACAACACCTTGGGGTTTATACAGTAGAGAGACAACACCTTGGGGTTTATACAGTAGAGAGACAACACCTTGGGGTTTATACAGTAGAGAGACAACACCTTGGGGTTTATACAGTAGAGAGACAACACCTTGGGGTTTATACAGTAGAGAGACAACACCTTGGGGTTTATACAGTAGAGAGACAACACCTTGGGGTTTATACAGTAGAGAGACAACACCTTGGGGTTTATACAGTAGAGAGACAACACCTTGGAGTTTATACAGTAGCTAGACAGAGACAACACCTTGGGGTTTATACAGTAGAGAGACAACACCTTGGGGTTTATACAGTAGAGAGACAACACCTTGGGGTTTATACAGTAGAGAGACAACACCTTGGGGTTTATACAGTAGAGAGACAACACCTTGGGGTTTATACAGTAGAGAGACAACACCTTGGGGTTTATACAGTAGAGAGACAACACCTTGGGGTTTATACAGTAGAGAGACAACACCTTGGGGTTTATACAGTAGAGAGACAACACCTTGGGGTTTATACAGTAGAGAGACAACACCTTGGGGTTTATACAGTAGAGAGACAACACCTTGGGGTTTATACAGTAGAGAGACAACACCTTGGGGTTTATACAGTAGAGAGACAACACCTTGGGATTTATACAGTAGCTAGACAGAGACAACACCTTGGGGTTTATACCATAGAGAGACAACACCTTGGGGTTTATACAGTAGAGAGACAACACCTTGGGGTTTATACAGTAGAGAGACAACACCTTGGAGTTTATACAGTAGAGAGACAACACCTTGGGGTTTATACCATAGAGAGACAACACCTTGGGGTTTATACAGTAGCTAGACAGAGACAACACCTTGGGGTTTATACAGTAGAGAGACTTACTTCACTCCTTTCTTGGTGACCATTCTGGTGGAGGTGGTATTGAAGGCCTTCTCAAAGCGTTGTAACTTGAACCAGTCCATTCTTCAGGAGGAGGAGATGGCCCCAAGCCAGTTAGAGGTTAGTCCATGCAGTCACGTCCAGACAAGCCCGTTTTGCATCATTATTCTGTGAGACTTTTCATTGGCTACCACAAGTTTCTTTTGAAGGTTAAACTGTCAAGAACAGAGGCCACTATTCACTATTCCCCAGTATGCTTTGGCTATTCTGCAATCTGTAAATTACTATAGAAGGTCATTACAGAATGGGCCTGTCAAATTGGGATACAGTATACGGTATGTACAGGACGCTGCAGTATACGGTATGTACAGGAGGCTGCAGTATACGGTATGTACAGGACGCTGCAGTATACGGTATGTACAGGAGGCTGCAGTATACGGTATGTACAGGAGTCTGCAGTATACGGTATGAACAGGAGGCTGCAGTATACGGTATGAACAGGAGGCTGCAGTATACGGTATGTACAAGAGGCTGCAGTATACGGTATGTACAGGAGTCTGCAGTATACGGTATATACAGTATAGAGTCTGCAGCTTCATGCTGATGGATATTAACCTACTCGTAGTGGAAGCCGATGTCGTGGTTTCCAACCAGAACTACCAGCTCTGTGTCACTGGGATGTCTGAACATCTTCTGGAAACGACAAACATCATCCTCCCAATTCTGTGGAGGTAATAAGAGCAAGTGGACTATTACATAGACCTGTAGGGACAGGGGGAATAAATACAGTCAGTCTATAGGACTATTATATAGACCTGTAGGGACAGGGGGAATAAATACAGTCAGTCTATAGGACTATTATATAGACCTGTAGGGACAGGGGGAATAAATACAGTCAGTCTATAGGACTATTATATAGACCTGTAGGGACAGGGGGAATAAATACAGTCAGTCTATAGGACTATTATATAGACCTGTAGGGACAGGGGGAATAAATACAGTCAGTCTATAGGACTATTATATAGACCTGTAGGGACAGGGGGAATAAATACAGTCAGTCTATAGGACTATTATATAGACCTGTAGGGACAGGGGGAATAAATACAGTCAGTCTATAGGACTATTATATAGACCTGTGGGGACAGGGGGAATAAATACAGTCAGTCTATAGGACTATTATATAGACCTGTAAGGACAGGGGGAATAAATACAGTCAGTCTAGGACTGTTATATAGACCTGTAGGGACAGGGGGAATAAATACAGTCAGTCTATAGGACTATTACATAGACCTGTGGGGACAGGGGGAATAAATACAGTCAGTCTATAGGACTATTATATAGACCTGTAGGGACAGGGGGAATAAATACAGTCAGTCTATAGGACTATTACATAGGTAGAGGAATAAATACAGTCAGTCTATAGACCTGTAGGGACAGGGGGAATAAATACAGTCAGTCTATAGGACTATTACATAGACCTTTAGGGACAGGGGGAATAAATACAGTCAGTCTAGGACTATTATATAGACCTGTAGGGACAGGGGGAATAAATACAGTCAGTCTATAGGACTATTACATAGACCTTTAGGGACAGGGGGAATAAATACAGTCAGTCTAGGACTATTATATAGACCTGTAGGGACAGGGGGAATAAATACAGTCAGTCTATAGGACTATTATATAGACCTGTAGGGACAGGGGGAATAAATACAGCCAGTCTAGGACTATTATATAGACCTGTGGGGACAGGGGGAATAAATACAGTCAGTCTATAGGACTATTACATAGACCTGTAGGGACAGGGGGAATAAATACAGTCAGTCTATAGGACTATTATATAGACCTGTAGGGACAGGGGGAATAAATACAGTCAGTCTATAGGACTATTACATAGACCTGTAGGGACAGGGGGAATAAATACAGTCAGTCTATAGGACTATTATATAGACCTGTAGGGACAGGGGGAATAAATACAGTCAGTCTATAGGACTATTACATAGACCTTTAGGGACAGGGGGAATAAATACAGTCAGTCTAGGACTATTATATAGACCTGTAGGGACAGGGGGAATAAATACAGTCAGTCTATAGGACTATTACATAGACCTTTAGGGACAGGGGGAATAAATACAGTCAGTCTAGGACTATTATATAGACCTGTAGGGACAGGGGGAATAAATACAGTCAGTCTATAGGACTATTATATAGACCTGTAGGGACAGGGGGAATAAATACAGTCAGTCTAGGACTATTATATAGACCTGTGGGGACAGGGGGAATAAATACAGTCAGTCTATAGGACTATTACATAGACCTGTAGGGACAGGGGGAATAAATACAGTCAGTGTATAGGACTATTATATAGACCTTTAGGGACAGGGGTAATAAATACAGTCAGTCTATAGGACTATTACATAGACCTGTGGGGACAGGGGGAATAAATACAGTCAGTCTAGGACTATTATATAGACCTTTAGGGACAGGGGGAATAAATACAGTCAGTCTATAGGACTATTATATAGACCTGTAGGGACAGGGGGAATAAATACAGTCAGTCTATAGGACTATTATATAGACCTGTAGGGACAGGGGGAATAAATACAGTCAGTCTATAGGACTATTACATAGACCTGTTCAGTGTTTGCCTACTGTCGCTAGAATAACATCGACGCCGCATCAACAGGTTTGTACCTCTTTGCATAATTGCTAAGACTAAGTTGCAGGTTCGAATCTCAATATGGACAACTCCAGGAATTGGCTGCAGTGTACCCTGTATTAACGGGCGTTTATGGGCACATACCTTTGGAGAGCTCCACTTCCCCTCGTCGAACACATCTCCCAGAATAAAAACGACCTCGGGTCGGAGCAGTGCCAGCGCGGTCTGGAAAGCCCGTTCCATCTGCCATTCTCTGGGTGGCACAGAGACAGACCGACACACTGTCAGCTCAGTGCACCATGCATTACCCGCTCTGTTGTGATTGTTGAAGACTCAACTCATCTTCTTGGAGACAGAGTGGATATTGGCTGATAAGGAGAGTCGGGGAGCGGAAGAACCACTGTACACGCACGCATCTCATGCATTCCCTTGTATAATAGAAACTCGCTCACAAAGTATATGCTAAACATACAATTATTTATTTTCACAATAAAATACTTAGTTAGATCTATTTATCAGGATCAATTACCTTCGCAGTTTGTCGAACCAGTGCCCTCCGACAGCGCCGAGGAGGTGCGTGTCTGAAAGCACCATAGCGCGGAGAACCTCCGCGTTTGGTTGCCCGCCTGCGCTCTTCTCAGCCGCCGGCGCACCATGGTCGATCCCTGGCCAACCACACTGTAATATCGCGGCGTAATAAATCAGATACTCACAGAATATGAAAACGCTGCAAACCGCTCCGAACAGGACAATAACGGCGCTGCATACGACGCTCAAGCCCGGCATCATATCTCTATTGTTATGGTTTTCAGATGGCCTGCAATAGAGGCGCACTGGTGGAGCGGCGGCGTTTCACCAGGCATCGTCTCTTTTTATTTTTTTCAAACCTAAATATCACAATGTCTTCGTGGCGTTTTCATCGCATTGGTGAACAATTGTAGAGAAATAACTGTATGTTTTTTTAATTAAATTTTTATTCAAAGATCTGAACGGCGACCGATAACCTTGTCTCCCTGAGCAAGCAGTCGAGTGGACTGTTGACAGCTGAGCGATCTGCAAGACGCTGTTTTGCAATAGGTCCCCATTCACGCGCTTTCGCAGTTGGATGGGGGTGGAGGAGCGGGGAGGGGGGGTAGATGTAGTTGATTCTGTTGTCCTTGACCCATGGAATAGCCACGGGGCTCATTCAATAATATAATTCCATGTGTAATTCTTGACAATGTCTCTAAAGAGGATCTTTATTGATTGGAGATTTCTCTAGATGACTGAAATAGGTGTTATTGAGTACTTCCTGTAAAGCCAGACAGCAAAGCAGTGAATTATATAGCTATGATTACAACAACATTCTTGTCACGTTGGGGTTAAAATCATATAATACAGCCTTCATTTACACTGTCATCACATAATAATGATTCCTAATTATAAGGTGGCATCAGGACTGGGCTCTCAGATTAACTAGCTAGCCAATCTATGAAGAGCTCAGGAGCATAAGGAACCAGATTATCCTAACAATTTCTTGAGAGGACCAATGAACAGCTTTAAAGGCACAGTAACCTGCTTCACCAATTTTATATTTCACTGAACAAATGAAAAGTCGAAATCATTGTTCATTCTTATATGACATTTGCTAACAGCAGTCAAACAGCCCAATGCAGAATGAGTGTGCGGTGCAGTTCAGTAACGTGTCTCTGAGAGTGTTTCAGTGCTGTCACAGGGCATTCATACGGTATGTTTACACTGAATTGAATGGACAGTAGTATCTCTTGACATATTCTTCAATATTAACATTCAGAAATGTCCCCCAAAAAATATTGGGTCAGCCGGCAGGCACAACTGTTTCGTAATGACATCGTTGACTTGTAGATGGAACTGGTAAGAAATATAGGACTTGGTTCGTTCCTTCATCAAGGAAGACAATATATGTTCAGGGATACGCCTCTAAGGCTTTTGATTGACAGGTCTAGAAGCTAATAGTGTTGTCATTCCTTCCTCTTATGTCACAATGGGATTCTGAGAGGCAACGGTCTTCCTCATAGCCAGGTTGTACGTGTTGCCTTTCCTTCCTTTATAAGCACAGGTCACGATCCTCGCCCAAACATATTCTCCCTGTAAAGCCAACCCAAAACACTGTTCTTTACTATCTTCTTGCCCGATTGATATACAGTAGCAGCAGCTTCTCTACGCCAGCTGTTGTTGGTTGAGGAATCAGAACACGTATTTCATGACAGACAATTGTTCTATTGTAAAAAAGGCCCATACTAAGTGGTGTGTGTGTGTGCGTGTGTGTGTGTGTGTATGTGTAACTATACTGTACCAGAAGTCCCCACAAGAATAGTAAACAAACAAACATGTGACCAACTGGCAGGGTAGGGTAGAGTACCTTCTAAATGTAATCTGTTACAATTACTAGTTACCTGGTCAAAATTGTAGTCTAATGTAATCTGATTACATCCAGTTACTTTTAGATTACTTTCCCCGTTAGAAGAAGACAAAAAAATATTTTAATTTCATAAATCAATGTTAAAGTTTACATAGCTGGCCATATATGGATGTTACATGTTACTTCATGGGTTGGTGATGTAGACTTCTTCTAACCCATCGCTTTCTACAACATAATGATACATTTAAATAATATCTTTACAATTAAAAACCAAAGTCTATCAGATTTCCAGTCATTACAATAAATGTTATACCCATTGACCTTCAAGAACAGGACCTGGATATGTGGAAGTATAGATTATCTAAATAGTTTTACCTGAGCATGACCCCAAAACTAAGGACTTATTAGCCTGCTCTGTTGTTTATGATTGTGTTGTCATGGAGGACTGATTGTTGTTTATGATTGTGTTGTCATGGAGGACTGATTGTTGTTTATGATTGTGTTGTCAAGGAGGACTGATTGTTGTTTATGATTGTGTTGTCAAGGAGGACTGATTGTTGTTTATGATTGTGTTGTCATGGAGGACTGATTGTTGTTTATGATTGTGTTGTCATGGAGGACTGATTGTTGTTTATGATTGTGTTGTCATGGAGGACTGATTGTTGTTTATGATTGTGTTGTCATGGAGGACTGATTGTTGTTTATGATTGTGTTGTCATGTTATGAGGCTATACATGACTGACTATCCATGATATCAACATTATAGTTATAACCATGTTATGAGGCTATACAGGACTGACCATCCATGATATCAACATTATAGTTATAACCATGTTATGAGACTATACAGGACTGACCATCCATGATATCAACATTATAGTTATAACCATGTTATGAGGCTATACAGGACTGACCATCCATGATATCAACATTATAGTTATAACCATGTTATGAGGCTATACAGGACTGACCATCCATGATATCAACATTATAGTTATAACCATGTTATGAGACTATACAGGACTGACCATCCATGATATCAACATTATAGTTATAACCATGTTATGAGGCTATACAGGACTGACCATCCATGATATCAACATTATAGTTTTAACCAGTGTTTGTTTACATATACAATGTTTACAAACATTGGAGGAGAACAAGCTTCTATTTTGGGTTCTGATGAGAGTGTGACAGTTAAACTAAACTCATGAGGCATTTATAAAAGTTACATTCTTCAAGAATTAATGGTTATATATATATATATATATATACACTGCTCAAAAAAATAAAGGGAACACTTAAACAACACAATGTAACTCCAAGTCAATCACACTTATGTGAACTCAAACTGTCCACTTAGGAAGCGACACTGATTGACAATAAATTTCACATGATGTTGTGCAAATGGAATAGACAACAGGTGGAAATTATAGGCAATTAGCAAGACACCCCCAATAAAGGAGTGGTTCTGCAGGTGGTGACTACAGACCACTTCTCAGTTCCTATGCTTCCTGGCTGATGTTTTGGTCACTTTTGAATGCTGGCGGTGCTTTCACTCTAGTGGTAGCATGAGACGGAGTCTACAACCCACACAAGTGGCTCAGGTAGTGCAGCTCATCCAGGATGGCACATCAATGCGAGATGTGGCAAGAAGGTTTGCTGTGTCTGTCAGCGTAGTGTCCAGAGCATGGAGGCGCTACCAGGAGACAGGCCAGTACATCAGGAGACGTGGAGGAGGCCGTAGGATTGCAACAACCCAACAGCAGGACCGCTACCTCCGCCTTTGCGCAAGGAGGAGCACTGCCAGAGCCCTGCAAAATGACCTCCAGCAGGCCACAAATGTGAAACAGACTCCAGGAACAGACTCCATGAGGGTGGTATGAGGGCCCAACGTTCACAGGTGGGGGTTGTGCTTACAGCCCAACACCGTGCAAGACGTTTGGCATTTGCCAGAGAACACCAAGATTGGCAAATTCACCACTGGCGCCCTGTGCTCTTCACAGATGAAAGCAGGTTCACACTGAGCACATGTGACAGACGTGACAGAGTCTGGAGACGCCGTGGAGATTGTTCTGCTGCCTGCAACATCCTCCAGCATGACCGGTTTGACGGTTGGTCAGTCATGGTGTGGGGTGGCATTTCTTTGGGGGGCCTCCATGTGCTCGCCAGATGTAGCCTGACTGCCATTAGGTACCGAGATGAGATCCTCAGACCCCTTGTGAGACCATATGCTGGTGTGGTTGGCCCTGGGTTCCTCCTAATGCCAGACAATGCTAGACCTCATGTGGCTGGAGTGTGTCAGCAGTTCCTGCAAGAGGAAGGCATTGATGCTATGGACTGGCCCGCCCGTTCCCCAGACCTGAATCATACAGGCACGTGGAGGCCACACACACTGCTGAGCCTCATTTTGACTTGTTATAAGGACGTTACATCAAGTTGGATCAGCCTGTAGTGTGGTTTTCCACTTTAATTTTGAGTGTGACTCCAAATCCAGACCTCCATGGGTTGATAAATTTGATTTCCATTGATAATTTGTGTGATTTTGTTGTCAGCCCATTCAACTATGTAAAGAAAAAAGTATTTAATAAGAATGTTTCATTCATTCAGATTTAGGATGTGTTATTTTAGTGTTCCCTTTATTTTTTTGAGCAGCGTATAAACACCAGTCTCAAGGTCAACAGTGAAGAGGCCACTCTGGGATGCTGGCCTTCTAGGCAGAGTCCCTCTGTCCAGTGTCTGTGTTATTTTATTGGCCAGTCTGAGATATGGCTTTTTCTTTGCAACTCTGCCATTCAAAGGCTTTTATTATTTTAAATTATTTTGATCAAACACATTTTGTCATCATACCGAGATTCTCTGGTCTCTGACTCGCTCAGGTGGATCAAATCTAAACTTGAGCCTTTTTTCTCTCCATTTGAATGTCATTGAGAAAACAGAGAAAGTCAAATATGTATTTCAGCAAACATCCTTTCTGAATTTAAAAGTAATCATTTTGTTTTTCAAAAGTATCTGTAATAGCTGGTAACGTAACGGGTTACAGTTTTGTTTGTTTTGTTTCCTTACATGTAATCTGTTACTCCCCAACCCAAAACTGTGACATTTTGTTAGTCCCCACAAGGTCAAAGGTTAGAATTAGTGTTAGAATTATGTTTAGGAGCTAGGGTTAAGGTTAGGTTTAGTGTTAGGGAAAATAGGATTTTTGAAAGGGACTGAATTGTCACACGGTAGGTGTGTGTGTATCCTGTGTGTTTTGTGGTGTGTTTGTGTGTGTGTGGAGACGTACTCAGAAGTTTATCGCCACCCAGTACTCCGTCCCGTCCTCAGTCACCCACCAGCCTGCTCCTGAGATGATATGGTTCATTAGAGACAAGGGGCGGAATTCAGCAAACACACCACCGCTACACGCCTCCAGGCCGTCACAAACACACCACCGCTACACGCCTCCAGGCCGTCACAAACACACCACCGCTACACGCCTCCAGGCCGTCACAAACACACCACCGCTACACGCCTCCAGGCCGTCACAAACACACCACCGCTACACGCCTCCAGGCCGTCACAAACACACCACCGCTACACGCCTCCAGGCCGTCACAAACACACCACCGCTACACGCCTCCAGGCCGTCACAAGCACAGCTGAGGAGAGGACAATAGTCACAATGTGAGAGAGAGGCTTATCAAAGAACAACAACTAAACACGTTACATAAGGAATGTTATTTTCTGTATTTCACATACCTATTACATATAATAGACAGCAGTGGAGGCTCCTCAGAGGAGGAAGGGGAGGACCATCCTCAGGGAATTTCAGAAAAAATAAAAATAGTAAACAAAGTTATCCTTTTTAGATGAAACTATACTAAATATATTTACATGCCACCAAGTAATTTATTAAAACACACTTTTGTAATGAAGGTCTACAGTAGCCTCAACAGCACTCTGTAGGGCAGCACCACGGTTTAGCTGGAGGACAGCTAGATTCCATCCTCCTCTGGGTACATTGACTGCATTATAAAACCTATGAGGCTCATGAATCTCACCCCCTTCCATAGACTTACACAGTAATTATGACAACTTCCGGAGGACGTCCACCAACCAATCAGAGCTTTTGTAGCATGAACTGACATATCCACCCAATCAAAGGATCAGAGAATGAATCTAGTACTGAAAGCATAAGCTACAGCTAGCTAGCACTGCAGTGCATAAAACAGAGAGGGATGCTATGTTAGCTAGCTGGCTATGGTTATCCAACAGAGAGGGATGCTATGTTAGCTAGCTGGCTATGGCTATTCAACAGAGAGGGATGCTATGTTAGCTAGCTGGCTATGGCTATTCAACAGAGAGGGATGCTATGTTAGCTAGCTGTCTATGGCTATTCAACAGAGAGGGATGCTATGTTAGCTAGCTGTCTATGGCTATCCAACACCGGAACTCTTCCAATTCAAGGTAAGCTTTTGTTTTTCTGAATGTATTAGCAGGTGTAACTGCTTTCAAACGGTACACTACTGCATAACTGTAACGGGGTATGTGGACACTTGCTCATCAAACATCTCATTCCTAAATTGTGGGCATTAATATTGAGTTGGTCCCTCCCTTTGCTGCTATAACAGCCTCCACTCTTCTGGGAAGGCTTTCCACTAGATGTTGGAACATTGCTCCGGGGACTTGCTTCCATTCAGCCACAAGAGCATTAGTGAGGTCAGGCACTGATGTTGAGGGTGATTAGGCATGGCTCGCAGTCGGCGTTCCAATTCATCACAAAGGTGTTCAATGGGGTTGAGGTCAGGGCTCTGTGCAGTTCTTCCACACCGATTTCAACAAACCATATCTGTATGCACTTTGTGCACGGGGGCATCGTCATGCTGAAACAGGAAAGGGCCTTCCCCAAACTGTTGCCACAAAGTTAGAAGCACATAATCATATAGACTGTCATTGTATGCTGTAGTCATTAAGATGTCCCTTCACTGGAACTAAGGGGCCCAAACCATGAAAAACAGCCCCAGACCATTATTCCTCCGCCACCAAACTTTACAGTTAGCACTATGCAGTCGGGCACTAAGCGTTCTCCTGGCATCCGTCAAACCCAGATTAGTCCGTCTGACTGCCAGATGGTAAAGCGTGATTCATCACTCCGGAGTTCAGTGGCGGTGAGCTTTCCACCACTCTGAGAATCCACTTTCATATAGGTACGTGGTTGCATAGAGCATCAGTGTCTTAACAGCGCGATTTTCCAAGGCAGGATACTCTGAGCGCAGCCCTATCCAGAAATCTGTCAGTGGCTTCTGATTTGAATTTAATTTTCACAGAACCGCTTGTTGCAATTTCGATATCGGTAAGTGGACTGGAGGCAGGGCATGGAAGCGATAACGAATCCAGTTGTTTGTGTTCGGGAAAGTACCTGCGCAAATGCGCACCCAACTCACTCCGGTGCTTCGCTATATCACATTTGACATTGTCCGTAAGCTTGAGTTCATTTGCAGACAAAAACATCATACAATGATGGAAAGACCTGTGTGTCGTCATAGCCTCAATTTTGTCCCGCACATTGAATATAGTTCGAGAGTCCCTGTAATCCTAGATTCGGATCATTCAGGCGAGAAAAAACATCACCCAGATAGGCCAGTCGTGTGAGAAACTTGTCATCATGCAGGCAGTCAGAGAAGTAAAAATTATGGTCAGTAAAGAACTTTAAGCTCGTCTCTCAATTTAACATAAATGGCCAATACTTTCCCCCTTGATAACCAGCACACTTCTGTATGTTGTAAAAGCGTTACATGGTCGCTGCCCTTATCATTGCATAGTGCAGAAAATACACGAGAGTTCAGGGGCCTTGCTTTAACAAGGTTAACCATTTTCAATGTAGTGTCCAAAACATCTTTCAAGCTGTCAGGCATTCCCTTGGCAGCAAGAGCCTCTCTGTGGATGCTGCAGTGGACCCAAGAGCCTCTAGGTTGATTCTGCAGTGTACCCAAGAGCCTCTAGGTTGATTCTGCAGTGTACCCAAGAGCCTCTAGGTTGATTCTGCAGTGTACCCAAGAGCCTCTAGGTTGATTCTGCAGTGTACCCAAGAGCCTCTCTGTGGATGCTGCAGTGTACCCAAGAGCCTCTAGGTTGATTCTGCAGTGTACCCAAGAGCCTCTCGTGGATGCTGCAGTGTACCCAAGAGCCTCTAGGTTGATTCTGCAGTGTACCCAAGAGCCTCTAGGTTGATTCTGCAGTGTACCCAAGAGCCTCTCGTGGATGCTGCAGTGTACCCAAGAGCCTCTAGGTGGATGCTGCAGTGTACCCAAGAGCCTCTCGGTGGATGCGGCAGTGTACCCAAGAGCCTCTCGGTGGATGCGGCAGTGTACCCAAGAGCCTCTCGGTGGATGCGGCAGTGTACCCAAGAGCCTCTCGGTGGATGCGGCAGTGTACCCAAGAGCCTCTCGGTGGATGCTGCAGTGTATCCAAGAGCCTCTCGGTGGATGCTGCAGTGGACCCAAGAGCCTCTCGGTGGATGCTGCAGTGTACCCAAGAGCCTCTCGGTGGATGCTGCAGTGTACCCAAGAGCCTCTCGGTGGATGCTGCAGTTTACCCAAGAGCCTCTCGGTGGATGCTGCAGTGTACCCAAGTGGCGTCGGGAGCAACTGCTTGCACGCACGTTACCACTCCACTATGTCTCCCTGCCATGGCTTTTACACCATCAGTACAGACACCAACACATCTTGACCACCAAAGTCCATTTGATGTCACAAAGCTGTCCAGTACTTTAAGAATATCCTCTCCCGTTGTCCTGGTTTCCAGTGGTTTGCAGAAGAGGATGTCTTCCTTAATTGACCCCCCATAAACGTAAAGGACATATACCAGGAGCTGTGCCAGGCCCGCCACGCCACGTCTGTTGACTCATCCAGATGTTTCAAAACATCTCCTGCCGTGTCAATGATGCGTTGTGAAACAGTGTTGTTTGATGAAGACATTGTCTGATTCGTTGTTTTGGGCCTTTTCCCCCAGCATTGTCCCAGCCATATCCACAGCAGCAGGAAGAATGAAGTCTTTCACAATAGTATGGGGCTTGCCTGTCCTAGCCACTCGGTAGCTTACCATATAAGACTCTTCTAGCCCCTCCTTATTAATGGTATCTGATGCTTTTATACGTCTTACTACTCGAAAGTTTTGTTTGCCAAAGTTTATTTTGTTTATTTTGCATTGTTTAGAAGGAGTGTAAGGGCCAATTTACTTATTTACTTATTGCGCGCGTGCACTTCCTTACTTGTTCTGCCCACTATGATTAATTTGCTCCCACAGAGCCCCATAAAACCTAGTTGTCAAACAGGCAGATGGTTCCATTCATTTTTCCCATATGGGATTTTAGAAACACTTCACATAAAGGGCTGTGTTTTGTGTAGACTCACTCTGGCGTAACGTTTTGACAAGGTGACTTTTATCATTTAAAAAAAATGTTTAAATAACATTTCATAAATTACTTACTATACAATAACAAATAAACACAGGACATCACAACAAATATTTTTTATTTTAAGAAACATAAAATAACATTAAAGTAAATCAATAAAAGTTGTAAGAATACATTTTCTTTTGTTATTAATACATTTTATAAAATATTTGATTTCAAGTAAAAAATATATTGCATTTGGTGACAGATTTCAAATACTTGTTTTTGTGTATGTAAAATTTACCCAGAGAGAATGAATAAATTAACGACTGATTTCAGTAGCTTTGTTTTCATTTGAATAATATCATATTACATCTTTCATTGTAAATACATGGGTCTTTATGAAATAAAACATTTAACTACTTACCTCACTCCAAAATAACACATTTCTATAATTCATTATCACAGAAAAGGCATATGTTCACATTATTTATCTTTTATTTAACCAGGCAAGTCAGTTAAGAACAAATTCTTATTTAAAATGACGGTCTAGGAACAGTGGGTTAACAGCCTTGTTCAGGGGCAGAATGACAGATTTTTACCTTGTCAGCTCTAACAACCTTCCGCTTACTGGCCCAATGCTCTAACCAGTAGGATACCTGCCGCCCCAACATTACAAGGGTATCTTACAAGGGAATATTTTGTGCAAGATTTTAAAGTAAATTTATTTTACTTTATTTGATATACAAAATTTAAGAGGGAGAAACCAAGCTTTTTTCCAAGCGATTTCAGTAATGTACGTGTTCCAGAAGAACTTCCCTCTAGGAGGGATCTTTGTTCTTGGAGTGAGATGAGTTCCCTTAAGAATGTATGATTACATTTCTTATCCAGCAGGGGGCAACCTTCTAACATAAATTGTGCATCTATTGTGACGTGTTCTCCGAAACACTAATGAGATGCCATTAATTGAGTAATTTATGAAGGCATTGCTTTGCATATAGAATTAAATTATTTATAATTTATTTGGTAAGTTCTATATTTCTAAGAGCTTCCTATAAGAGAGAGTATATTCCCTTCTTTATTAAATAAATCAAAGCACAAATATAATATTTATTTCAAACCCCTTGGGGATAAAGAAGAAAGACTTGTTTTTAACAACACTATCTTTGTGGTTCCACAGAAGTATTTTGTGTCGGGGGAGAAGTTGTGGACATTTTTTTTTTGGAGTTGTAGAGTTTCTAGTCTAAAAAAGACTTGTTTGTGAAATCTGGACAATCTGATGGGTAATTTTGCTAAAGAAAAGTTACACTTTGAAAAAAAAACTAATTTACAAAAAAAAATATGACAAGGAATGAAGTATTGTTATGGATTCAGAGCACACATCTTTTTATCCAGTTTATTTGAAAGGTATTGTTGATATCAATGAAATCTAGTACTTCAAGCCCACCATCAGCTCTTAGGTTTGAGATTACAGACTTCTGATGTTTGTGATGTTTATTTCCCCATATAAAGTCGAGGAAAGGGTTGTTGATATCCTCGCTGGTTTGATCTTTCCCTGGAATATTCTCAACAGATTGGTCATTTGAGTTACGTACGGAATATTCTCAACAGATTGGTCATTTGAGTTACGTACGGACAATATTTCTCAACAGATTGGTCATTTGAGTTACGTACGGAATATTCTCAACAGATTGGTCATTTGAGTTACGTACGGAATATTCTCAACAGATTGGTCATTTGAGTTACGTACGGAATATTCTCAACAGATTGGTCATTTGAGTTACGTACGGAATATTCTCAACAGATTGGTCATTTGAGTTACGTACGGAATATTCTCAACAGATTGGTCATTTGAGTTACGTACGGAATATTCTCAACAGATTGGTCATTTGAGTTACGTACGGAATATTCTCAACAGATTGGTCATTTGAGTTACGTACGGACAATATTTCTCAACAGATTGGTCATTTGAGTTACGTACGGACAATATTTCTCAACAGATTGGTCATTTGAGTTACGTACGGAATATTCTCAACAGATTGGTCATTTGAGTTACGTACGGAATATTCTCAACAGATTGGTCATTTGAGTTACGTACGGAATATTCTCAACAGATTGGTCATTTGAGTTACGTACGGAATATTCTCAACAGATTGGTCATTTGAGTTACGTACGGAATATTCTCAACAGATTGGTCATTTGAGTTACGTACGGAATATTCTCAACAGATTGGTCATTTGAGTTACGTACGGAATATTCTCAACAGATTGGTCATTTGAGTTATGAACGGAATATTCTCAACAGATTGGTCATTTGAGTTACGTACGGAATATGCTCAACAGATTGGTCATTTGAGTTACGTACGGAATATTCTCAACAGATTGGTCATTTGAGTTACGTACGGAATATTCTCAACAGATTGGTCATTTGAGTTACGTACGGAATATTCTCAACAGATTGGTCATTTGAGTTACGTACGGAATATTCTCAACAGATTGGTCATTTGAGTTACGTACGGACAATATTTCTCAACAGATTGGTCATTTGAGTTACGTACGGACAATATTTCTCAACAGATTGGTCATTTGAGTTACGTACGGAATATTCTCAACAGATTGGTCATTTGAGTTACGTACGGAATATTCTCAACAGATTGGTCATTTGAGTTACGTACGGAATATTCTCAACAGATTGGTCATTTGAGTTACGTACGGAATATTCTCAACAGATTGGTCATTTGAGTTACGTACGGACAATATTTCTCAACAGATTGGTCATTTGAGTTACGTACGGACAATATTCCTCAACAGATTGGTCATTTGAGTTACGTACGGACAATATTTCTCAACAGATTGGTCATTTGAGTTACGTACGGACAATATTTCTCAACAGATTGGTCATTTGAGTTACGTACGGACAATATTTCTCAATTAAGTTCCAGACCAGAAGTAGAAGAGAATGATTTGATTATATTAAAGTTCAATAGCAACTTGAGCCTTATCTTTTAGATACAAAGCTGCTAATTGAGATATATGTTGACCTTTTTAACAAAACAAAAACAAAAAAAGTGTACAACAATGTTTAAGAAACTTGTGTTCTATTGTATTAAATGCTTTACGAAAGTAGAGGAATAAAATAAGGCAACTAAACAGCTGATGGTAAAATTATAGCCTTCTGAGTCAATTGAATCAGCGTAATCAATTAAGTCTAAAACGAACCCAATGTCACAGCTGATGTAGCGACCTTTCATGAAACCAGCTTGGGTTTCATTAACATGGTGGTTAAGGACCATTTTAAGTCTATTAGCATATGCTAAAGTTATCAATTTATAATCTGTACTTAATATAATCAGCTTCCAATTATCTATGAAAAGGGGATCTTTATCAGGTGTTGGTATTCAGGAAGTAACCCCATGCTCCATGGTAGTAATCATCTCACCGTTAGCTAGGCATTCTTGGTTCATACTGGTCCCTCTAAATGTTCCCCAAAATGTAAAACAAAATTCCATAGAAAGATCATCGGTTCCCAGGTGCATTTTCCTTCCTCATAGATTTTAATAGCGTCTCTAATCTCTACTATAGAATAGAAAGACCATCTGTTCCCAGGTGCTTTGTCCTTCCTCATAGATTTTAATAGCGTCTCTAATCTCTACTATAGAACACTCATCTTCACATATGGACTTGAACTAATTGGATCATGACCATGGATAAGTTTCATAAAATGTCCACATTCAATCCAATTAAAACGAGGTTCATACAGATTTTCATAAAAAGAATACACAAGGTATTGTCAATATTTAAGGCTGAAAGAGATGTTCTCTTACAGTTCCTTTTTTTTTGCAAGAGCAGAAAAATATCTTGTTTTTCTTACCCTCGTCGACCCATCTCGCTCCAAATGTATTAAAGGACCCTTTAGCTAAATCACAATGTACATTTGATCTACACTGAACAAAAATATAAACGCAACATGTAAAGTGTTGGTCTCATGTTTCAGGAGCTGAAATAAAACATCCCAGAAATGTTCCATATGCACAAAAAGCCAATTTATCTCAAATGTTGTGCGCAAATTTGTTTCCATCCCTGTTAGTGAGCATTTCTCCTTGGTCAAGATAATCCACCCACCTGACACGTGTGGCATATCAAGAAGCTGATTAAACAGCATGATCATTACACAGGTGCACCTTGTGCTGGGGACAATAAAAGGCCACTCTAAAATGTGCAGTTTTGTCAGACAACACAATGCCACAGATGTGTCAAGTTTTGAGGGAGAGTGCAATTGGCATGCTGACTGCAGGAATGCCCACTAGAGTTGTTGAAAGACAATTTAATGTACATTTTTCTACCATAAGCTGCCTCCAACTTTGTTTTAGAGAATTTAGAGGTAAGTCCAACCTGCCTCACAACTGCAGACCACAATCCAGGACAACAGCATGTTCCAATTCCCGCCAATATCCAGCTACTTCACACAGCCATTGAAGAGGAGTGGGACAACATTCCCAAGGCCACAATCAACAGCCTGATCAACTCTATGTGAAGGAGATGTGTCGCGCTGCATGAGGCAAATGGTCACACCAGATACTGACTGGGTTTCTGATCCACACCCTTACTTTCCTTGGTTCATGTTGAATACTGGTCCCTCTAAATGTTCCCCAAAATGTAAAATAAAATTCCATAGAAAGATCATCTGTGCCTTGCGAAAGTATTCGGCCCCCTTGAACTTTGCGACCTTTTGCCACATTTCAGGCTTCAAACATAAAGATATAAAACTGTATTTTTTTGTGAAGAATCAACAACAAGTGGGACACAATCATGAAGTGGAACGACATTTATTGGATATTTCAAACTTTTTTAACAAATCAAAAACTGAAAAATTGGGCGTTTTGTCACGGTTTTCTGTATGTGAAGGAGAGTCGTACCAAAATGCGGCGTGTAGATTGCGATCCATGTTTATTAAACTGACGGCAACATGAATCTAAATACAAACACTACAAAACAATAAACGTAACGAAAACCGAAACAGCCTAATACTGGTGCACATACACACAGGCCAAGGACATCAAGACACTAAGGACAATCACCCACAAACACACAGTGAAACCCAGGCTACCTAAATATGGTTCCCAATCAGAGACAATGACTAACACCTGCCTCTGATTGAGAACCATATCAGGCCAGACATAGAAATAGACAAACAAGACATCCAACATAGAATGCCCACCCAGCTCACGTCCTGACCAACACTAAAACAAGGAAAACACACACGAACGATGGTCAGAACGTGACACATTTCCAGTCTCTTGTTTAAAACATTTATAATTTAGGAGTGAATTATTAAATTTCCAGTCTCTTCGAATGTCACTGGATTTTTCAGAACATTCTGACTTCAGTGAAATGAGCATCTTTATGACTTACTTCTTGTTCATTCTGTAAAAGTGTGTCACGCCCTGACCATAGTAAACTGTGATGGTGACTTGATCATATTTAGGTAGCCATTTCCCCCATTGTTATTCGTGGGATCTGGTCTACATTTAGTTGCCTGAGTGCACAACAGTAGCGTCACGTTTCGTTTGTGCTTGTTTGTTTTGTTTTGCTGAGTTTCGATTTATTAAAAATATGTGGAATTCTACTCACGCCGCGCCTTGGTCCCGATCCTTACTTCATTCTGGATCTGACCGTCATTCACCTAATAAACTAGATGCATTAAATTCGTTTTAAAGAAACATGTATCTATCAGTCAGTTTATATTAAAGAAACAACATGTATCGACCACAGTAATCAATATGGGACAAGACTAGAGTCTGAACAACTGGTACTGTTTATCTTTACGTCAAAAACGCAGAATATATTTTAATAATGGACATACCTCTCCCCCATCTTCATAACAACTTTGTCAATAGGACTTGACCTTGATAACTGACTATCCAATGTGTTACTCCTGGGAGTTCCGTTTCTTCAACTTGTTCAATGGTCACACCCTTTATGCACAACTTCCGTTGAGGTCTAAGAGAACGCTTTAAACCAAATACAATTATTTTGTTTTTTTAGATCTATTAAAGACCAGTTTATTGTTAATTCCCCATTCGGACACTGGCTGTAACTCCTTGCTAAGAGTCTCAGTGGGCTCTCCGGCTGTCGGTGCTGATGTGTAGAGTGTTTAATCAGCAGCGTACGTAGTCATTTTAGCTTCTTGTAAGACAAGTGGCAAATCATTTGTAAAAACAGAGAAGAGTAATGGCCCAAAAACAAACTGCACTGAGTGACACCGTACTGTACATGTCTGATGTTAGAGAAGCTTCTACTGAAGAACACTCCCTGGGTTCTATTAGATAAATAACTAACAATGTGTGATCAATGACATCAAAGGCTGCAATTCTATCAGTACAGCTCCATCTATCATCTTAGTATCCATTTATTTTAACCAATCGTCTGTCATCTTAGTCACTGCAGTATAAGATAACGCAATAGAAGTGATCAGTGCGAGGTTTTCATGGGTAATAAAATCATATGTGAATAATAATCAATCCAAATTCAAATCACATGTATTTATAAAGTCCTTCGTACATCAGCTGATATCTCAAAGTGCTGTACAGAAACCCAGCCTAAAACCCCAAACAGCAAGCAATGCAGGTGTAGAAGCACGGTGGCTAGGAAAAACTCCCTAGAAAGGCCAGAACCTAGGAAGAAACCTAGAGAGGAACCTGGCTATGAGGGGTGGCCAGTCCTCTTCTGGCTGTGCCGGGTGGAGATTATAACAGAACATGGCCAAGATGTTCAAATGTTCATAGATGACCAACAGGAGATTAGAACAGAACATGGCCAAGATGTTCAAATGTTCATAGATGACCACCAGGAGATTAGAACAGAACATGGCCAAGATGTTCAAATGTTCATAGATGACAAACAGGAGATTAGAACAGAACATGGCCAAGATGTTCAAATGTTCATAGATGACCACCAGGAGATTAGAACAGAACATGGCCAAGATGTTCAAATGTTCATAAATGACAAACAGGAGATTAGAACAGAACATGGCCAAGATCTTCAAATGTTCATAGATGACCACCAGGAGATTAGAACAGAACATGGCCAAGATGTTCAAATGTTCATAAATGACCAGCAGGGTCAAATAATAATAGTCAGTGTACAACAGGTCAGCACCTCAGGAGTAAATGTCAGTTGGCTTTTCATAGCCGATCATTGAGAGTATCTCTACCGATAGAGTTACTCTGTATACTAAAATATGGTATACAGCTGATATTACAACGCTGTTATCGCCTACAACTCTCATGGCTCTAGAGAAATGGGAGCCTTAACTCATCAACGACTTGGCGTGAGTCCAAAAATAGAACCCTATTCCGTATATAGTACACTACTGCTAGTGTACACTACTGCTAGTGTAGTACTAGCTGTCACTGTTAATGACATAAAAAAAAAACATGCACTGGGTACATTTGCGTCAGGTCGCTAACGAGCACTACAGGAACATTATAGGGCACGGTTCACTCAGTGGTCAATAGTGTTATTACTGTGGGCTGTACTGTCCTCCATCTCCTAATGTTGGTCCATCTCCTAATGTTGGTCCGTCTCCTGATGTATAGGAACAGCCATGAACACGTGTCTGTTCTTACTGTCACCCACTTTACTGATAGCAGCTTTATGGAGGAAAGTTTGACTGACGATAACTGTGACTATAACTGTCCTACCTAGCTACCTTGAGAGGTCACTCTGGGTAAGACTTAAATGTAAAGATGTATACATTCAAATTGGTATGGTATAATCATTTCACAAATAGTTCTTGACCATTCTCAGGTATTTGCTAGAATACAAATGAAGTCACCATTTTTTTTCCCTTTTTTTCTACAAAATAACAGTCCGTGAATATAGGCGACCAACTGTCATGAGCATTTCAAATACCAGTATGTGCCATGTTGGATTTGACCACTCCGTTCTCCACCGTTTGCGGGTCTCCACCTGTCCTACCAGTTTGACACAGGTTGTTAAAATTGGTTGTAAAACAAGTTCAGTAATGTTGTCAAGGTTAGAAACTGTTAAGGTGAAGTAGTATTATAGGGTGTTGGTCGGAGGGGTGAAGTGCTCTTATCCTCAGGCATCTCAGATCATCATTACTGTTTTAAAAGCTTTACCGTTATTGCCCTGTGCATTACCCTGTGTGAGTACTTCCTACGATGACCAAGAAGCTTAAATAATGTATGTCTTTATGTGTTCACCCAATGGCCATATATTGTCCCATACAGCTGTCCAGTCCCATTAAGCTACCCAGTCCCATTCAGCTGCCCAGTCCCATTCAGCTGCCCAGTCCCATTCAGCTGCCCAGTCCCATTCAGCTGCCCAGTCCCATTCAGCTGCCCAGTCCCATACAGCTGCCCAGTCCCATAAGGCTGCCCAGTCCCATATAGATGCCCAGTCCCATTCAGCTGCCCAGTCCCATACAGCTGCCCAGTCCCATACAGCTGCCCAGTCCCATTCAGCTGCCCAGTCCCATTCAGCTGCCCAGTCCCATACAGCTGCCCAGTCCCATACAGCTGCCCAGTCCCATACAGCTGTCCAGTCCCATACAGCTGTCCAGTCCCATACAGCTGCCCAGTCCCATATAGATGCCCAGTCCCATATAGATGCCCAGTCCCATTCAGCTGCCCAGTCCCATTCAGCTGCCCAGTCCCATTCAGCTGCCCAGTCCCATACAGCTGCCCAGTCCCATATAGATGCCCAGTCCCATACAGCTGCCCACTCCCATACAGATGCCCAGTCCCATTACAGATGTCGGGTCTTAACTTGATCACCCTTTTGTTGCGGGGTGCAGCTGTATACTTATTTTATTTTCAAATTATTTTCCACCATCATTTGCAAATAAATTCATTCAAAATCCTACAGTGTGATTTTCTGGATTTTTTTGCTCCATTTTGTCTGTCATAGTTGAAGTGCACCTATGGTGAAAATTACAGGCCTCTCTCATTTTTTTTTAGTGGGAGAACTTGCACAATTGGTGGCTGACTAAATACTTTTTTGCCCCACTGTATATATATTTTCATATGTGTGTTCTGTTGTAGCCTACAAGGATGTATTTGATAAATTCTATTCCGATATGGTTATATTTGTTGTACTGCTACGCTATGTGTACCGGGACTTCCCGATTTACAAATGAAGTACTGCCTGTGTTGGCGAGGGGTTTGATTCTGTCCCGCGTCCTTCTGGCTCAAATAACTCCATCCCCTTCCCCCCCCGATTGATTTGATTTAATTAGACATTTCAAATATGGACAGTTCAGGGTTATTTTTTACCCCTGACCATACCAGACACTTTTGGGTACGATAAATAGGAAAAACCAATTAAATAACAACAGGCTACACCAACATTAGTTTCCATTCATAGAAAGTTTTGGGTAATTTGCCACAGTAGATTGGCAGTGGTAAACTATAAAATACTTTATTTGTATTGTACAGAATGCTTGTCAAATAAATAAATAACCTTTAGTCTGTTCTAAAAGGACTGAGATGTTCCGATTAGAGTACCAACCAGAGGGCGAACATATCTTAAAATACTTTGGTTGCAAGCATGATTAATAGCGGATTTATGCTTGATTCGGCAGTGCTGTCTGGAGGCTCTATATAGAGGGTGGGACATCATGCTGTCTGGAGGCTCCATATAGAGGGTGAGACATCATGCTGTCTGGAGGCTCCATATAGAGGGTGAGACATCATGCTGTCTGGAGGCTCCATATAGAGGGTGAGACATCATGCTGTCTGGAGGCTCCATATAGAGGGTGGGACATCATGCTGTCTGGAGGCTCCATATAGAGGGTGAGACATCATGCTGTCTGGAGGCTCCATATAGAGGGTGAGACATCATGCTGTCTGGAGGCTCCATATAGAGGGTGAGACATCATGCTGTCTGGAGGCTCCATATAGAGGGTGAGACATCATGCTGTCTGGAGGCTCCATATAGAGGGTGGGACATCATGCTGTCTGGAGGCTCCATATAGAGGGTGAGACATCATGCTGTCTGGAGGCTCCATATAGAGGGTGGGACCTCATGCTGTCTGGAGGCTCCATATAGAGGTTGAGACGTCATGCTGTCTGGAGGCTCCATATAGAGGGTGGGACATCATGCTGTCTGGAGGCTCCATATAGAGGGTGAGACATCATGCTGTCTGGAGGCTCCATATAGAGGGTGAGACATCATGCTGTCTGGAGGCTCCATATAGAGGGTGGGACATCATGCTGTCTGGAGGCTCCATATAGAGGGTGAGACATCATGCTGTCTGGAGGCTCCATATAGAGGGTTAGACATCATCCTGTCTGGAGGCTCCATATAGAGGGTAGGACATCATGCTGTCTGGAGGCTCCATATAGAGGGTGAGACATCATGCTGTCTGGAGGCTCCATATAGAGGGTGATACATCATGCTGTCTGGAGGCTCCATATAGAGTGTGGGCCTTCATGCTGTCTGGAGGCTCCATATAGAGGGTGAGACATCATGCTGTCTGGAGGCTCCATATAGAGGGTGGGCCTTCATGCTGTCTGGAGGCTCCATATAGAGGGTGAGACATCATGCTGTCTGGAGGCTCCATATAGAGGGTGAGACATCATGCTGTCTGGAGGCTCCATATAGAGGGTGTGACATCATGCTGTCTGGAGGCTCCATATTGAGGGTGGGACATCATGCTGTCTGGAGGCTCCATATAGAGGGTTAGACATCATGCTATCTGGAGGCTCCATATAGAGGGTGAGACATCATGCTGTCTGGAGGCTCCATATAGAGGGTGAGACATCATGCTGTCTCGAGGCTCCATATAGAGGGTGGGGCATCATGCTGTCTGGAGGCTCCATATAGAGGGTGAGACATCATGCTGTCTGGAGGCTCCATATAGAGAGTTAGACATCATGCTGTCTTGAGGTTCCATACGGAGGGTGAGACATGGAGGGTTGGACATGGAATTAACCCTGTAACCGCGTGGAACTAACCCTGTAACCATGTGGAATTAACCCTGTAACCATGTGGAATTAACCCTGTAACCATGTGGAATTAACCCTGTAACCATGTGGAATTAACCCTGTAACCACGTGGAATTAACCCTGTAACCATGTGGAATTAACCCTGTAACCATGTGGAATTAACCCTGTAACCATGTGGAATTAACCCTGTAACCATGTGGAATTAACCCTGTAACCATGTGGAATTAACCCTGTAACCATGTGGAATTAACCCTGTAACCACGTGGAATTAACCCTGTAACCACGTGGAATTAACCCTGTAACCATGTGGAATTAACCCTGTAACCATGTGGAATTAACCCTGTAACCACGTGGAATTAACCCTGTAACCACGTGGAATTAACCCTGTAACCACGTGGAATTAACCCTGTAACCATGTGGAATTAACCCTGTAACCACGTGGAATTAACCCTGTAACCACGTGGAATTAACCCTGTAACCACGTGGAATTAACCCTGTAACCACGTGGAATTAACCCTGTAACCATGTGGAATTAACCCTGTAACCATGTGGAATTAACCCTGTAACCACGTGTTTGCCGGGGTCAGTGGCTGTAACCGCTGACCCACTAAGGGCACTGTGGAACCCAATAATTTATTCGGTCTATTGCCTTCAACATAAAATACAGTTGTTGTAAAATAAATAGATTTTCCCCTAACGAAAAATACATCTGCCCTCTACAAATGTGTCCATTTATTACAATCCACCTCAGAATTCCCGATAGATGTGCTGTAGCCTGTAACCTAGTCTACAAACACCGCTTCCTGCTGCCCCCTGGTGGCCATTATAAATATGCCTTCATATACTCAAATCCTCTGGCAGCAGGATTGTTTTCCTCCTGCGTCGAAAGAGGTTCAAATTAAGATCTGACATCTGTAGGCACAGCTGGTTGAGGGGAGGTGTGTCTGTATGGTTAAGGGGAGGCGTGTCTGTATGGTTAAGGGGATGGTTAAGGGGAGGTGTGTCTGTATGGTTAAGGGGAGGCGTGTCTGTATGGTTAAGGGGATGTGTGTCTGTATGGTTAAGGGGAGGCGTGTCTGTATGGTTAAGGGGAGGCGTGTCTGTATAGTTGAGGGGAGGCGTGTCTGTATGGTTGAGGGGAGGCGTGTCTGTATGGTTAAGGGGAGGCGTGTCTGTATGGTTGAGGGGAGGCGTGTCTGTATGGTTGAGGGGAGGCGTGTCTGTATGGTTGAGGGGAGGCGTGTCTGTATGGTTAAGGGGAGGCGTGTCTGTATGGTTAAGGGGAGGCGTGTCTGTATGGTTAAGGGGAGGCGTGTCTGTATAGTTAAGGGGATGGTTAAGGGGAGGCGTGTCTGTATGGTTAAGGGGATGGTTAAGGGGAGGCGTGTCTGTATGGTTAAGGGGAGGCGTGTCTGTATGGTTAAGGGGAGGCGTGTCTGTATGGTTAAGGAGAGGCGTGTCTGTATGGTTAAGGGGAGGCGTGTCTGTATGGTTAAGGGGAGGCGTGTCTGTATGGTTAAGGGAAGGCGTGTCTGTATGGTTAAGGAGAGGCGTGTCTGTATGGTTAAGGGGAGGCGTGTCTGTATGGTTAAGGGGAGGCGTGTCTGTATGGTTAAGGAGAGGCGTGTCTGTATGGTTAAGGGGAGGCGTGTCTGTATGGTTAAGGGGAGGCGTGTCTGTATGGTTAAGGGGAGGCGTGTCTGTATGGTTAAGGGGAGGCGTGTCTGTATGGTTGAGGGGAGGCGTGTCTGTATGGTTAAGGGGAGGCGTGTCTGTATGGTTAAGGAGAGGCGTGTCTGTATGGTTGAGGGGAGGTGTGTCTGTATGGTTAAGGGGAGGCGTGTCTGTATGGTTGAGGGGAGGCGTGTCTGTATGGTTGAGGGGAGGCGTGTCTATATGGTTAAGGGGGGGCGTGTCTGTATGGTTAAGAGGCGTGTCTGTATGGTTAAGGGGATGGTTAAGGGGAGGCGTGTCTGTATGGTTAAGGGGAGGCGTGTCTGTATGGTTAAGGGGAGGCGTGTCTGTATGGTTAAGGAGAGGCGTGTCTGTATGGTTAAGGGGAGGCGTGTCTGTATGGTTAAGGGGAGGCGTGTCTGTATGGTTAAGGGAAGGCGTGTCTGTATGGTTAAGGAGAGGCGTGTCTGTATGGTTAAGGGGAGGCGTGTCTGTATGGTTAAGGGGAGGCGTGTCTGTATGGTTAAGGAGAGGCGTGTCTGTATGGTTAAGGGGAGGCGTGTCTGTATGGTTAAGGGGAGGCGTGTCTGTATGGTTAAGGGGAGGCGTGTCTGTATGGTTAAGGGGAGGCGTGTCTGTATGGTTAAGGGGAGGCGTGTCTGTATGGTTAGGGGGAGGCGTGTCTGTATGGTTGAGGGGAGGCGTGTCTGTATGGTTAAGGGGAGGCGTGTCTGTATGGTTAAGGGGAGGCGTGTCTGTATGGTTAAGGTGAGGCGTGTCTGTATGGTTAAGGGGAGGCGTGTCTGTATGGTTAAGGGGAGGCGTGTCTGTGTGGTTAAGGGGATGGTTAAGGGGAGGCGTGTCTGTATGGTTAAGGAGAGGCGTGTCTGTATGGTTAAGGGGAGGCGTGTCTGTATGGTTAAGGTGAGGCGTGTCTGTATGGTTAAGGGGAGGCGTGTCTGTATGGTTAAGGGGAGGCGTGTCTGTATGGTTAAGGGGATGGTTAAGGGGAGGCGTGTCTGTATGGTTAAGGAGAGGCGTGTCTGTATGGTTAAGGGGAGGCGTGTCTGTATGGTTAAGGGGAGGCGTGTCTGTATGGTTAAGGGGAGGCGTGTCTGTATGGTTAAGGGGAGGCGTGTCTGTATGGTTGAGGGGAGGCGTGTCTGTATGGTTAAGGGGAGGCGTGTCTGTATGGTTAAGGGCAGGCGTGTCTGTATGGTTAAGGGGAGGCGTGTCTGTATGGTTAAGGGGATGGTTAAGGGGAGGTGTGTCTGTATGGTTAAGGGGAGGCGTGTCTGTATGGTTAAGGAGAGGCGTGTCTGTATGGTTGAGGGGAGGTGTGTCTGTATGGTTAAGGGGAGGCGTGTCTGTATGGTTGAGGGGAGGCGTGTCTGTATGGTTGAGGGGAGGCGTGTCTGTATGGTTAAGGGGAGGTGTGTCTGTATGGTTAAGGGGGGGCGTGTCTGTATGGTTAAGGGGGGGCGTGTCTGTATTGGTTAAGGAGAGGCGTGTCTGTATGGTTAAGGGGAGGCGTGTCTGTATGGTTAAGGGGAGGCGTGTCTGTATGGTTAAGGGGAGGCGTGTCTGTATGGTTAAGGGAAGGCGTGTCTGTATGGTTAAGGAGAGGCGTGTCTGTATGGTTAAGGGGAGGCGTGTCTGTATGGTTAAGGGGAGGCGTGTCTGTATGGTTAAGGAGAGGCGTGTCTGTATGGTTAAGGGGAGGCGTGTCTGTATGGTTAAGGGGAGGCGTGTCTGTATGGTTAAGGGGAGGCGTGTCTGTATGGTTAAGGGGAGGCGTGTCTGTATGGTTAAGGGGAGGCGTGTCTGTATGGTTAGGGGGAGGCGTGTCTGTATGGTTGAGGGGAGGCGTGTCTGTATGGTTAAGGGGAGGCGTGTCTGTATGGTTAAGGGGAGGCGTGTCTGTATGGTTAAGGTGAGGCGTGTCTGTATGGTTAAGGGGAGGCGTGTCTGTATGGTTAAGGGGAGGCGTGTCTGTATGGTTAAGGGGATGGTTAAGGGGAGGCGTGTCTGTATGGTTAAGGAGAGGCGTGTCTGTATGGTTAAGGGGAGGCGTGTCTGTATGGTTAAGGTGAGGCGTGTCTGTATGGTTAAGGGGAGGCGTGTCTGTATGGTTAAGGGGAGGCGTGTCTGTATGGTTAAGGGGATGGTTAAGGTGAGGCGTGTCTGTATGGTTAAGGAGAGGCGTGTCTGTATGGTTAAGGGGAGGCGTGTCTGTATGGTTAAGGGGAGGCGTGTCTGTATGGTTAAGGGGAGGCGTGTCTGTATGGTTAAGGGGAGGCGTGTCTGTATGGTTGAGGGGAGGCGTGTCTGTATGGTTAAGGGGAGGCGTGTCTGTATGGTTAAGGGCAGGCGTGTCTGTATGGTTAAGGGGAGGCATGTCTGTATGGTTAAGGGGATGGTTAAGGGGAGGTGTGTCTGTATGGTTAAGGGGAGGCGTGTCTGTATGGTTAAGGAGAGGCGTGTCTGTATGGTTGAGGGGAGGTGTGTCTGTATGGTTAAGGGGAGGCGTGTCTGTATGGTTGAGGGGAGGCGTGTCTGTATGGTTGAGGGGAGGCGTGTCTGTATGGTTAAGGGGAGGTGTGTCTGTATGGTTAAGGGGGGGCGTGTCTGTATGGTTAAGGGGGGGCGTGTCTGTATTGGTTAAGGAGAGGCGTGTCTGTATGGGCCAACCCAGCAGAGTCCTATCATGGTACTGGACAGATACTAATGTTGCTATAGGGTGTTGTTGACTTGGTGCCCCAGGGGCTAATAGGAGAGATGCTTCCTGAAAACACTTTGAGATCATGTAAACAAAACAAACCACCGCATATCCTGTGTGGCAGAGTAACAGTATATTCAACGGGAACATTGAATGGACGTTGATTTATAGGTAGTGTAATGCTATGATACTAAAGTACATCTACTGAACAACAAGACACTGTGATTTATAGGTAGTGTAATGCTATGATACTAAAGTACATCTACTGAACAACAAGACACTGTGATTTATAGGTAGTGTAATGCTATGATACTAAAGTACATCTACTGAACAACAAGACACTGTGATTTATAGGTAGTGTAATGCTATGATACTAAAGTACATCTACTGAACAACAAGACACTGTGATTTATAGGTAGTGTAATGCTATGATACTAAAGTACATCTACTATACAACAAGACACTGTGATTTATAGGTAGTGTAATGCTATGATACTAAAGTACATCTACTGAACAACAAGACACTGTGCATCCTCACTCAGTCCATTTTTATTTTCTTCGATTTCCAGGTTAAGAACAGTATCTCAGCTGTAATATGTCTCCAATGTGTGTCTTCAGTCAAACAAAATGCGTCGTGTTGTGCGATAATGACGAGTCTCAAAATCAGATTTTGTTTTTTTATTACAGTATGTTGATCCCATAGGACTTTTTCAGTGTTTAGAAAACATGTACATGATGGTTGACGTTTCAGTTGTTCTGTTACCACTGAGATACCGATGTGTTTTCAGCCTCCGAACACAGAGGAGGACCACCCAAGAACCCACTTAAACAGGCAGTAGTAGGCTACACACACACGCACGCACACACACACACACACACACACACACACACACACACACGCACGCACGCACACACACACACACACACACACACACACACACACACACACACACACACACACACACACACACACACACCATCAGGAGTAGGCTACAGAGCCACTTTACTAGACAAAGTGCATCCTCGTGGATATTGAACAACGAATGGTGTGGATTTCACACTGAATCACTGTCTACAGGAATGTGATGGGGTGATTACAATCCCTTTGGAAATTACTCTCATGTTGTTGATATTATGTTGTTTCTGTATATTATGTTGTTTCTGTATATTATGTTGTTTATATGATGTTGTTGATATTATGTTGTTTCTGTATATTATGTTGTTTCTGTATATTATGTTGTTTATATGATGTTGTTGATATTATGTTGTTTCTGTATATTATGTTGTTTCTGTATATTATGTTGTTTCTGTATATTATGTTGTTTATATGATGTTGTTGATATTATGTTGTTTCTGTATATTATGTTGTTTATATCATGTTGTTGATATTATGTTGTTTCTGTATATTATGTTGTTTCTGTATATTATGTTGTTTCTGTATATTATGTTGTTTATGTATATTATGTTGTTTATATGATGTTGTTGATATTATGTTGTTTCTGTATATGATGTTGTTTCTGTATATTATGTTGTTTATATGATGTTGTTGATATTATGTTGTTTCTGTATATTATGTTGTTTCTGTATATTATGTTGTTTCTGTATATTATGTTGTTTATATGATGTTGATATTATGTTGTTTCTGTATATTATGTTGTTTCTGTATATTATGTTGTTTATATGTTGTTGATATTATGTTGTTTCTGTATATTATGTTGTTTATATGTTGTTGATATTATGTTGTTTCTGTATATTATGTTGTTTCTGTATATTATGTTGTTTATATGATGTTGTTGATATTATGTTGTTTCTGTATATTATGTTGTTTATATGATGTTGTTTCTGTATATTATGTTGTTTATATGTTGTTGATATTATGTTGTTTCTGTATATTATGTTGTTTCTGTATATTATGTTGTTTCTGTATATTATGTTGTTTATATGATGTTGTTTCTGTATATTATGTTGTTTATATGTTGTTTATATGATGTTGTTTCTGTATATTATGTTGTTTCTGTATATTATGTTGTTTATATGATGTTGTTGATATTATGTTGTTTCTGTATATTATGTTGTTTCTGTATATGATGTTGTTTATCAAATCAAATCAAATCAAATGTATTTATATAGCCCTTCGTACATCAGCTGATATCTCAAAGTGCTGTACAGAAACCCAGCCTAAAACCCCAAACAGCAAGCAATGCAGGTGTAGAAGCACGGTGGCTAGGAAAAACTCCCTAGAAAGGCCCAAACCTAGGAAGAAACCTAGAGAGGAACCAGGCTATGCGGGGTGGCCAGTCCTCTTCTGGCTGTGCCGGGTGGAGATTATAACAAAACATGGTCAAGATGTTCAAATGTTCATAAATGACCAGCATGGTCGAATAATAATAAGGCAGAATAGTTGAAACTGGAGCAGCAGCACAGTCAGGTGGACTGGGGACAGCAAGGAGTCATCATGTCAGGTATTCCTGGGGCATGGTCCTAGGGCTCAGGTCCTCCGAGAGAGAGAAAGAAAGAGAGAATTAGAGAGAGCATATGTGGGATGGCCAGTCCTCTTCTGGCTGTGCCGGGTGGAGATTATAACAGAACATGGCCAAGATGTTCAAATGTTCATAAATGACCAGCATGGTCGAATAATAATAAGGCAGAACAGTTGAAACTGGAGCAGCAGCACAGCCAGGTGGACTGGGGACAGCAAGGAGTCATCATGTCAGGTAGTCCTGGGGCATGGTCCTAGGGCTCAGGTCCTCCGAGAGAGAGAAAGAGAGAAGGAGAGAATTAGAGAACGCACACTTAGATTCACACAGGACACCGAATAGGACAGGAGAAGTACTCCAGATATAACAAACTGACCCTAGCCCCCCGACACATAAACTACTGCAGCATAAATACTGGAGGCTGAGACAGGAGGGGTCAGGAGACACTGTGGCCCACTCCGAGGACACCCCCGGACAGGGCCAAACAGGAAGGATATAACCCCACCCACTTTGCCAAAGCACAGCCCCCACACCACTAGAGGGATGTCTTCAACCACCAACTACCAACTTTATATGATGTTGTTTCTGAATATGATGTTGTTTCTGTATATGATGTTGTTTCTGAATATGATGTTGTTTCTGTATATGATGTTGTTTCTGAATATGAGTTGTTTCTGTATATGATGTTGTTTCTGTATATGATGTTGTTTCTGAATATGAGTTGTTTCTGTATATGATGTTGTTTCTGTATATGATGTTGTTTCTGTATATTATGTTGTTTCTGAATATGAGTTGTTTCTGTATATTATGTTGTTTCTGTATATTATGTTGTTTCTGTATATTATGTTGTTTCTGAATATGAGTTGTTTCTGTATATTATGTTGTTTCTGAATATGAGTTGTTTCTGTATATTATGTTGTTTCTGTATATTATGTTGTTTCTGTATATTATGTTGTTTCTGAATATGAGTTGTTTCTGTATATGATGTTGTTTCTGAATATGATGTTGTTTCTGTATATGATGTTGTTTCTGAATATGAGTTGTTTCTGTATATTATGTTGTTTCTGTATATTATGTTGTTTCTGTATATGATGTTGTTTCTGAATATGAGTTGTTTCTGTATATTATGTTGTTTCTGTATATTATGTTGTTTCTGTATATTATGTTGTTTCTGTATATTATGTTGTTTATTATAGGTTTTTGCTGTATATTATCGGTCTTTGCTCTGACAGAGATGGCCGCCTCGCTTTGCGTTCTTAGGAAACTTTGCAGTATTTAGTTGTTTTTTTTATGTATTATTTCTTACATTGTTACCCCAGGAAACCTTAAGTCTTATTACATACAGCCGGGAAGAACTATTGGATATAAGAGCAACGTTAACTTACCAACATTACGACCAGGAATTCGACTTTCCCGAAGCCGATCCTTTGTTTGGTCCACCACCCAGGACAATGGAGACCCAAAACAACGGCGCCGCAGAAGGTGCAGACGGAGCGGTCTTCTGGTCAGGCTCTGTAGACGGGCACATCGCTCACCGCTCCCAAGTATACTACTCGCCAATGTCCAGTCTCTTGACAACAAGGTAGACAAAATCAGAGGGGTTGGATTACCTTCCAGAGAGACATCAGAGACTGTAACGTTCTTTGTTTCATAGAAACATGACTCACTCGGGATACGTTATCAGAGTCGGTACAGCCATCTGGTTCTTCACGCATCGCGCCGACAGAAACAAACATCTCTCTGGTAAGAAGGGCGGGGATGTATGCATTATGATTAACGAGACGTGGTGTGATCATAACAACATACAGGAACTCAAGTCCTTTTGTTCACATGACCTAGAATTCTTTACAATCAAATGTGGACCGCATTATCTACCAAGAGAATTCTCTTCAATTATAATCACAGTCGTATATATCCCCCACCCCAAGCAGACACCTCGACAGCCCTGAAAGAACTTCATTGGACTCTATGTAAAATGCAAACCACATATCCCGAGGCTGCATTTGTTGTAGCTGGGGATTTTTCACAAAGGCTAATCTGAAAACAATGCTCCCTACATTTTGCCAGCGCGACCCGGACTGGCAAAATTCTGGATCATTGTTAGTCTAACTTTCACGACGCATACAAAGCCCTCCCTCCTTTCGGCAAATTTGACCACGACTCCATTTTGTTGCTCCCAGCCTATAGACAGAAACTAAAACAGAAAACGCCCGTGCTCAGGTCTGTTCAACGCTGGTCCGACCAATCTGATTCCGCGCTTCAAGATTGCTTCGATCACGTGGACTGGGATATGTGCCGGATAGCGTCGAACAACAACATTGATGCATACGCTGATTCGGTGAGCGAGTTTATTAGCAAGTGCATCGGTGATGTTGTACCTACGCCCATTATTAATACCTTCCGCAACCAGAAACCGTGGATTGATCACAGCATTCGTGCAAAACTGAAAGCATGAACCATTGCTTTTAATCAGGGCAAGGCGACCGGAAACATGACCGAATACAAACAGTGTAGCTATTCCCTCTGCAAGGCAATCAAACAAGCTAAGCGTTAGTATAGAGAAAAAGTAGAGTCGCAATTCAACGTCTCAGACAAGAGAGGTATGTGGCAGGGTCTACAGTCAATCACGGATTACAAAAAGAAAACCAGCCCTGTCAAGGACCCCGATGTCTTGCTCCCAGACAAACTAAACAACTTCTTTGCTCGCTTTGAGGACAATGTAGTGCCAAGGCCTGCTACCAAAACATTTATAGTGCCACGGCCTGCTACCAAAACATTTATAGTGCCACGGCCTGCTACCAAAACATTTAAACGTGTTAACCCTCGCAAAGCTGCCTGCCCATGTGGCATCCCTAGCTGCGTCCTCAGAAATGCACAGACCAGTTGGCTGGTGTGTTTACGGACATATTCAATCAATCCCTATCCCAGTGCTTCAAGAGGGCCACCATTGTTCCTGTTCCCAAGAAAGCTAAGGTAACTGAGCTAAATGACTACCGCCCCGTAGCACTCACTTCTGTCATCATGAAGTGCTTTGAGAGACTAGTCAAGGACCATATCACCTCCACCCTACCTGACACCCTAGACCCACTCCAATTTGCTTACTGCCCCAACAGGTCCACAGACGACCCAATCGCAATCACACTGCACACTGCCCTATCCCATCTGGACAAGAGGAATACCTATGTAAGAATGCTGTCCATTGACTACATGTCAGCATTTAACACCACAGTACCCTCCAAACTCGTCATTAAGCTTGAGAACCTGGGTCTCGACCCTGTCCTGTGCAACTGGGTCCCGGACATTGACGGGCCGCTCCCAGGTGGTGAAGGTAGGAAACAACATCTCCACCCCTCTGATCCTCAACACTGGGGCCCCACAGGGTGCATTCTCAGCCCTCTCCTGTACTCCCTGTTCACCCATGACTGCGTGGCCATGCACGCCTCCAACTCAATCATCAAGTTTGCAGATGACACTACAGTGATAGGCTTGGTTACCAACAATGGCGAGACGGGCTACAGGGAGGAGGTGAGGGCCCTCGGAGTGTGGTGTCAGGAAGATAACCTCACACTCAACGTCAACAAAACAAAGTAGATGGTTGTGGACTTCAGGAAACAGCAGAGGGAGCAGCCCCCTATCCACATCGACGGGACAGTAGTGGAGAAGGTGGAAAGTTTTAAGTTCCTCACCGTACAAATCACTGACGATCTGAATTGGTCCACCCACACAGACAGAGTGGTGAAGATGGTGTAACAGCACCTCTTCAACCTTAGGAGGGTGAAGAAATTGGGCTTGTCACCAAAAACACTCACAAACTTTTAAAGATGCACAATCGAGAGCATCCTGTCAGGCTGTATCACCGCCTGGTACGGCAACTGGTCCGCCCACAATCGTAAGGCTCTCCAGAGGGTAGTGAGGTCTGCACAACGCATCACCGGGGGCAAACTACCTGCCCTCCAGGACACCTACACCACCCGATGTCACAGGAAGGCCAAAAAGATCATCAAGGACAACCGAGCCACTGCCTGTTCACCCCGCTATCATCCAAAAGGTGAGGTCAGTACAGGTGCATCAAAGCAGGGACTGAGAGACTGAAAAACAGCTTCTATCTCAAGGCCATCAGACTGTTAAACAGCCATCACTAACATTGAGTGGCTGCTGCCAACATGCTGACTCAAATCTAAAGCCACTTTAATAATTAGAAATTGGGATGTAATAAATGTATCACTAGTCACTTTAAAACAATGCCACTTTATTTAATGTTTACACACCCTACCTTACTCATCTCATATGTGCAGTGGGGAGAACAAGTATTTGATATACTGCTGATTTTGCAGGTTTTCCCTACTTACAAAGCATGTAGAGGTCTGTAATTTTTATCATAGGTACACTTCAACTGTGAGAGACGGAATCTAAAAAACAAAAATCCAGAAAATAACATTGTATGATTTTTAAGTTATTAATTTGCATTTTATTGCATGACATAAGTATTTGATACATCAGAAAAGCAGAACTTAATATTTGGTACAGAAACCTTTGTTTGCAATTACAGAGATCATACGTTTCCTGTAATTCTTGACCAGGTTTGCACACACTGCAGCAGGGATTTTGGCCCACTCCTCCATACAGACCTTCTCCAGATCCTTCAGGTTTCGGGGCTGTCGCTGAGCAATACGGACTTTCAGCCCCCTCCAAAGATGTTCTATTGGGTTCAGGTCTGGAGACTGGCTATGCCACTCCAGGACCTTGAGATGCTTCTTACGGAGCCAGTCCTTAGTTGACCTGGCTGTGTGTTTCGGCTCGTTGTCATGCTGGAAGACCCAGCCACGACCCATCTTCAATGCTCTAACTGAGGGAAGGAGGTTGTTGGCCAAGATCTTGCGATACATGGCCCCATCCATCCTCCCTTCAATACGGTGCAGTCGTCCTGTCCCCTTTGCAGAAAAGCATCCCCAAAGAATGATGTTTCCACCTCCATGCTTCACGGTTAGGATGATGTTCTTGGGGTTGTACTCATCCTTCTTCCTCCATCAGACCATATGACCTTCTCCCATTCCTCCTCTGGATCATCCAGATGGTCATTGGTAAACTTCAGACGGGCCTGGACATGCGCTGGCTTGAGCAGGGGGACCTTGCGTGCGCTGCAGGATTTTAGTCCATGACGGCGTAGTGTGTTACTAATGGTTTTCTTTGAGACTGTGGTCCCAGCTCTCTTCAGGTCATTGACCAGGTCCTGCCGTGTAGTTCTGGGTTGATCCCTCACCTTCCTCATGATCATTGATGCCCCACGAGGTGAGATCTTGCATGGAACCCCATCATCTTGAACTTCTTCCGTTTTCTAATAATTGCGCCAACAGTTGTTGCCTTCTCACCAAGCTGCTTGCCTATTGTCCTGTAGCCCACCCCAGCCTTGTGCAGGTCTACAATTTTATCCCTGATGTCCTTACACCCTCTCTGGTCTTGGCCATTGTGGAGTGTGTGGACAGGTGTTTTTTATACAGGTAACGAGTTCAAACAGGTGCAGTTAATACAGGTAATGAGTGGAGAACAGGAGGGCTTCTTAAAGAAAACTAACAGGTCAATGAGAGTCGGAATTCTTACTGGTTGGTAGGTGATCAAATACTTATGTCATGCAATAAAATGCAAATGAATTACTTAAAATTCATACAATGTGATTTTCTGGATTTTTGTTTTAGATTCCGTCTCTCACAGTTGAAGTGTACCTATGATAAAAATTACAGACCTCTACATGCTTTGTAAGTAGGAAAACCGGCAAAATCGGCAGTGTATCAAATACTTGTTCTCCCCACTGTATATACTGTACTCTATACCATCTACTGCATTTTTCCTATGCCGTTCGGCCATTGCTCATCCATTTATTTATGTACATATTCTTATTCATTCCTTTACACTTGTGTATATTATGTTGTTTCTGTATATTATTGCACCTGCTTCCCGACTCACAGCCCCGTTATTATAGTTGTTTCTGGATATAATGTGGTTTTGAGGTTTGAAAGACAACATACTGTAAGTGGTTAGTCTCATTTTTATTTTATTTTAGTTTGTCCGAGAAACCATAAAAACAATGCACTTAACCCTAATTGCTCCAGGGTTGCGTTGATATTGCAGACCCTGTCCGTGACCCCACTCTGCCAGGTTGTCTCAGGGGGACTTTGAGATATGCCAACAAAATACATTTCCAATTCACACATGCGTTTTAATACAGCAGTAAAAGAGGACTCAGTAAAAACACTTGCTGTTAGGAAACTATCAAATTAAAGTATCATTTTGGTTTTAGGCGCCGGTCCCGTTTTGTTTGTTTTGGTCGGTTTGTTTTTATTTACATGTGTGAAATAGGACAAATATAAGTACCCACCAAAATGATGATGATGATGATTATTATTATTAGATAACAAATGGAGAAGACAAATGCAATTCAGTAAATGATGTAAAGTTTGAAGCACCCGTATAATCTGGCAGTAGATAGATTACTTCAGGGTTCATGTCAACTCTCTAATATTGAGCCTCAGTAGTAGTTAACTAATACAATACCACAGTCTACAATCTCTATCATTTCTTATTTGGATGTGTAGTGAAGGAGAGAGTCAGAGACTGTTCAAAATAACCACCACCGACACGTCCTGCACCGCTCAACCGGGTACATAAAACTGCTCTGTCCATTTGGTTTAGGATCTCCCTCCCTCCCTCCCTCCCTCCCTCCCTCCCTCCCTCCCTCCCTCCCTCCAAAGGAATGGATGAATAATGGATAAACACAAGTGTTTGCTGAAGATAGGCCTTCCATCCATCTGAGGGAAGGATCTTTAAGGCATCATGGTGATGACTCTCTGTTACTGGCTGAACAACACTGGGGGGGGGGGCACATGTCCAAAACTCCTTCAGCCTGGTCCAGATCCACTTGTGTTGTCTTGCCTACTCCAATGGCCGTATACAGCACAATCTGATCTGAGACGAAGCTCAACCTGGTAACCACCTAGTAACATCCAGGCTAAACCTGGTAACCCCTAGTAACGTCAAGGCTAAATCTGTTAACAATCTAGTAACATGCAGGCTAAACCTGGTAACCCCTAGTAACATCCAGGCTAAACATGGTAACCCCTGGTAACCCCTAGTAACGTCCATGCTAAACCTGGTAACCCCTAGTAACGTCCAGGCTAAACCTGGTAACCCCTAGTAACGTCCAGGCTAAACCTGGTAACCGCTAGTAACATCCAAGCTAAACCTGGTAAACCCTAGTAACGTCCAGGCTAAACCTGGTAACCCCTAGTAACGTCCAGGCTAAACCTGGTAACCCCTAGTAACGTCCCGGCTAAACCTGGTAACAACCTGTGTGTGTCGTAGTAAGGCTCCAGATTCTATAAAGAAACAGCGTTTCAGTCTAGTTGTATTACTCTTGGCTGTGAGGACAGTGTTTCAGTCTAGTTGTATTTCTCTTGGCTGTGAGGACAGTGTTTCAGTCTAGTTGTATTACTCTTGGCTGTGAGGACAGCGTTTCAGTCTAGTTGTATTTCTCTTGGCTGTGAGGACAGTGTTTCAGTCTAGTTGTATTACTCTTGACTGTGAGGACAGTGTTTCAGTCTAGTTGTATTACTCTTGGCTGTGAGGACAGTGTTTCAGTCTAGTTGTATTTCTCTTGGCTGTGAGGACAGCGTTTCAGTCTAGTTGTATTACTCTTGGCTGTGAGGACAGTGTTTCAGTCTAGTTGTATTTCTCTTGGCTGTGAGGACAGCGTTTCAGTCTAGTTGTATTACTCTTGGCTGTGAGGACAGTGTTTCAGTCTAGTTGTATTATTCTTGGCTGTGAGGACAGTGTTTCAGTCTAGTTGTATTTCTCTTGGCTGTGAGGACAGTGTTTCAGTCTAGTTGTATTTCTCTTGGCTGTGAGGACAGTGTTTCAGTCTAGTTGTATTACTCTTGGCTGTGAGGACAGCGTTTCAGTCTAGTTGTATTACTCTTGGCTGTGAGGACAGTGTTTCAGTCTAGTTGTATTACTCTTGGCTGTGAGGACAGTGTTTCAGTCTAGTTGTATTTCTCTTGGCTGTGAGGACAGTGTTTCAGTCTAGTTGTATTATTCTTGGCTGTGAGGACAGCGTTTCAGTCTAGTTGTATTTCTCTTGGCTGTGAGGACAGTGTTTCAGTCTAGTTGTATTACTCTTGGCTGTGAGGACAGTGTTTCAGTCTAGTTGTATTTCTCTTGGCTGTGAGGACAGTGTTTCAGTCTAGTTGTATTACTCTTGGCTGTGAGGACAGTGTTTCAGTCTAGTTGTATTTCTCTTGGCTGTGAGGACAGTGTTTCAGTCTAGTTGTATTACTCTTGGCTGTGAGGACAGCGTTTCAGTCTAGTTGTATTTCTCTTGGCTGTGAGGACAGTGTTTCAGTCTAGTTGTATTACTCTTGGTTGTGAGGACAGCGTTTCAGTCTAGTTGTATTTCTCTTGGCTGTGAGGACAGCATTTCAGTCTAGTTGTATTACTCTTGGCTGTGAGGACAGCATTTCAGTCTAGTTGTATTTCTCTTGGCTGTGAGGACAGTGTTTCAGTCTAGTTGTATTACTCTTGGCTGTGAGGACAGTGTTTCAGTCTAGTTGTATTTCTCTTGGCTGTGAGGACAGTGTTTCAGTCTAGTTGTATTTCTCTTGGCTGTGAGGACAGTGTTTCAGTCTAGTTGTATTTCTCTTGGCTGTGAGGACAGTGTTTCAGTCTAGTTGTATTTCTCTTGGCTGTGAGGACAGTGTTTCAGTCTAGTTGTATTTCTCTTGGCTGTGAGGACAGTGTTTCAGTCTAGTTGTATTACTCTTGGCTGTGAGGACAGCGTTTCAGTCTAGTTGTATTTCTCTTGGCTGTGAGGACAGTGTTTCAGTCTAGTTGTATTTCTCTTGGCTGTGAGGACAGCGTTTCAGTCTAGTTGTATTATTCTTGGCTGTGAGGACAGTGTTTCAGTCTAGTTGTATTTCTCTTGGCTGTGAGGACAGCGTTTCAGTCTAGTTGTATTTCTCTTGGCTGTGAGGACAGTGTTTCAGTCTAGTTGTATTACTCTTGGCTGTGAGGACAGTGTTTCAGTCTAGTTGTATTTCTCTTGGCTGTGAGGACAGTGTTTCAGTCTAGTTGTATTTCTCTTGGCTGTGAGGACAGTGTTTCAGTCATTGTTTTATTGTATTTCAAGTACTACGCTAAGTTGTTTTTTTTGGGGTATCTCTACTTTACTTTACTATGTATATATTTCACAACTTTTACTTTTACTCCACTACATTCCTAAAGAAAATAATGTACTTTTTACTCCATACATTTTCCCTGACACCCAAAAGCAGGACAGGACAATTGTACAATTCACGCACTTATCAAGAGAACATCCCTGGTCAGTCCTACTGCATCTGATCTGGCAGACTCACTAAACAGAGAACATCCCTGGTCATCCCTACTGCCTCTGATCTGGCAGACTCACTAAACAGAGAACATCCCTGGTCATCCCTACTGTCTCTGATCTGGCAGACTCACTAAACAGAGAACATCCCTGGTCATCCCTACTGCCTCTGATCTGGAGGACTCACTAAAAAGAGAACATCCCTGGTCATCCCCACTGTCTCTGATCTGGAGGACTCACTAAACAGAGAACATCCCTGGTCATCCCTACTGCCTCTGATCTGGAGGACTCACTAAACAGAGAACATCCCTGGTCATCCCTTCTAGCCTCTGATCTGGCAGACTCACTAAACAGAGAACATCCCTGGTCATCCCTACTGTCTCTGATCTGGCAGACTCACTAAACAGAGAACATCCCTGGTCATCCCTTCTAGCCTCTGATCTGGCAGACTCACTAAACAGAGAACATCCCTGGTCATCCCTACTGCCTCTGATCTGGCAAACTCACTAAACAGAGAACATCCCTGGTCATCCCTTCTAGCTTCTGATCTGGCAGACTAAACAGACATGCTTCGTTTGTAAATTATCTCTGAATGTTGGAGAGGCCCTGGTCAGTCCTACTGCCTCTGATCTGGCAGACTAAACAGATATGCTTCGTTTGTAAATTATCTCTGAATGTTGGAGAGGCCCTGGTCAGTCCTACTGCCTCTGATCTGGCAGACTAAACAGATATGCTTCGTTTGTAAATGAGAGCGCCTGGCCATATGTTTAAAAACAAGAAAATGGTGCCGTCTGGTTTGCTTCATATAAGGAATGTGAAATGATTTATACTTTTACTTTTTTGATACTTAAATATAATTTAGCAATTACAATTACAGTATATTTCACTCCAAATACTTTGACTTTTACTAAAGTAGTATTTTACCGGGTGACTTTGACCTTTACTCGCATCATCTTCCTTTAAGGTATCTTTACTTTAACTCAAGTATGACAGTTGGGTTCTTTTCCCACCACTGTTATGTAGTCTACACCAAAGCCAGGATGCATGCAGTGTCACCATGGGGTTCTTCCATTACTTTTGCTTCAATAGATTCAGGCAAGAAACAGATGGAGCAAATCTTTATGTTTGAGCATCCTATAATGTGGACACGCACGCACGCACGCACGTGCACGCACACACACAGTTGAAGCTTCAACAGCGGAATTACATTATTTATTTATATTTATAAAGGAGAGAAATAGTTTCAGTTGTGGTGGGCCGTGGTTGAGATGACTAAATATCTTCTGGGATTTAAAGAGGGGTCACAACATAGTGCTGTTTTTTTTTAAATCGATAAGTATAGCCTACCAAGGCTTGGCGCTGTTTACAGTCATTACTGGGGGGGAAGTGTCCCATCCCTCTCCCTTATTACCAAGGGGGATAAACCACTTACACAGAGAAGCCCGCGGAGTGGCTGAAACACCTGTCAATCACTCGGTGGTGCTGCGGAGTTCGATCGAGGAACCAGAGTCAAAACAGAAGTCGGAAAGTCACATTTCACCAATGCGTCAAAGCCTGGGTTTGACCAACTGAAAAGGGATTTAGTTGAATAATAACGTTACCGTGTTCCGTGACGGCTGTGGTCTATATGGTACTGCATTCTTTCCTTTAAAAATGTTACATTTTGGCGTAAAATGTTGTTTACATATGACCAAATAAATTGTTGACCATTTGGAGTCTGAGGACTTTACTAGAAGGGATGCCAGACAACCAACGTGCGTGAGACCATCCTCTCCCCTTGTACCTGGTGGTAATACCGACTGGCCAACGCGATGGCGTCCGAGGTGGTCTGCGGGCTGATCTTCAGATTGCTTCTTCCGATATGTTTAGCAACAGGTACGTTTAATGCATAAAAAGGTACCGCATCTAATGCGCCATCCAAATAGTCATGAAAACAGTCTTTAAAAAAAACCTCACAGGCATTGCAGATGACAGCCTGCAACAAAATATTAGTTTAAATATGTTTATTGCCCTAATAATAACAGTCATACTTTTATGAAGGAATTTATATATATATATATATATATATATATATATTTAAAACGTTACAGTAGGCGAATCAATGTCTGGGTACTGTGTTACAGGTTTGTGGTTCTTGTTGGATAAGTAATGACAGAAGAATTCAGTCGTCTTTGATTTTGTACTAACCACTGAAATCCATTTATCTATGGAAAACCTCCTAATATGAGCACGTATTACTTCACATGGGCGGTTGTGCGTTACATTTATTTATGGAAAACCCCCTAATATGAGCACGTATTACCTCACAGGATGCGGTTGTGCGTTACATTTATTTATGGAAACCCCCCTAATATGAGCACGTATTACTTCACATGGGCGGTTGTGCGTTACATTTATTTATGGAAAAAAACCTAATATGAGCACGTATTACTTCACATGGGCGGTTGTGCGTTACATTTATTTATGGAAAACCCCCTAATATGAGCACGTATTACTTCACATGGGCGGTTGTGCGTTACATTTATTTATGGAAAACCTCCTAATATGAGCACGTATTACTTCACATGGGCGGTTGTGCGTTACATTTATTTATGGAAACCCCCCTAATATGAGCACGTATTACTTCACATGGGCGGTTGTGCGTTACATTTATTTATGGAAAAAAACCTAATATGAGCACGTATTACTTCACATGGGCGGTTGTGCGTTACATTTATTTATGGAAACCCCCTAATATGAGCACGTATTACTTCACATGGGCGGTTGTGCGTTACATTTATTTATGGAAACCCCCCTAATATGAGCACGTATTACTTCACAGGGGCGGTTGTGCGTTACATTTATTTATGGAAAACCCCCTAATATGAGCACGTATTACTTCACAGGATGCGGTTGTGCGTTACATTTATTTATGGAAAACCCCCTAATATGAGCACGTATTACTTCACAGGATGCGGTTGTGCGTTACATTTATTTATGGAAACCCCCCTAATATGAGCACGTATTACTTCACATGGGCGGTTGTGCGTTACATTTATTTATGGAAAACCCCCTAATATGAGCACGTATTACTTCACAGGATGCGGTTGTGCGTTACATTTATTTATGGAAAACCCCCTAATATGAGCACGTATTACTTCACATGGGCGGTTGTGCGTTACATTTATTTATGGAAAACCCCCTAATATGAGCACGTATTACTTCACAGGATGCGGTTGTGCGTTACATTTATTTATGGAAAACCCCCTAATATGAGCACGTATTACTTCACAGGTGCGGTTGTGCGTTACATTTATTTATGGAAAACCCCCTAATATGAGCACGTATTACTTCACATGGGCGGTTGTGCGTTACATTTATTTATGGAAACCCCCCTAATATGAGCACGTATTACTTCACATGGGCGGTTGTGCGTTACATTTATTTATGGAAAAAAAACTAATATGAGCACGTATTACTTCACATGGGCGGTTGTGCGTTACATTTATTTATGGAAACCCCCCTAATATGAGCACGTATTACTTCACAGGGGCGGTTGTGCGTTACATTTATTTATGGAAAACCCCCTAATATGAGCACGTATTACTTCACAGGATGCGGTTGTGCGTTACATTTATTTATGGAAAACCCCCTAATATGAGCACGTATTACTTCACATGGGCGGTTGTGCGTTACATTTATTTATGGAAAACCCCCTAATATGAGCACGTATTACTTCACAGGGGCGGTTGTGCGTTACATTTATTTATGGAAAACCCCCTAATATGAGCACGTATTACTTCACAGGTGCGGTTGTGCGTAACACACTGCAACCTTTCAGTCGTATTCCATTACTTTTCTGCTCCAAGTTAATATCTGAAATAGAAAAAGGTTTATTGATTGGCAGGTCAGGAAAAATGTGTCTTGATTGGTTACGTGATAAAGTTCACATCTTTTCCCATTCCTTCACCAAATGTTCAGACTAGAACGGCCCGATTGCTGTGACATGAACTGCGTATGGACGTCATGTGGAATTGATCTTGAGCGCCTTTTGGAGCCGTTTTATTTCTCCAAGCATCTGAAAAACAACCATGTGAGATTTAAAGTACCAAATATTATACCATTTGGTTGTAACGTATTTATTACCATGAAATAATTAGGAGATTGCTTTGAGTTCATCTATTTTGAAGAGGCTTATTCAGTGTCAGAAACATTAAACTAAATGATGGATTTTTTAATTGTATTTCTCAACCACAAGTATAATTTGTAGTAGACCATATTACTGTAACCATTGGACCAGTAACTAGGGGGTAGGTAGACAGGTGGACCAGTAACTAGGGGGTAGGTAGACAGGTGGACCAGTAACTAGGGGTGGGTAGGTAGTAGCGGTGCGTGGGTAAAATCACTGGGGAAGCCAATCCCTCCCACCCCAAGAAGAAACCATAATGTTAATAATATGTACTGTGATAATTGCGTTGTTTTCTCTATAACCTGTTAGTTCATCTGCCTGACACCGTGATATTTAGGTCTAAAGCCGAGACAATAAGAAGACACAGTGGCAGAATAAATTCAATCACACCTTTGTTTCATCACAAAACCAGAGCAACATCTGTCCAGTGGAGTCCACAAAGCATATTGCATGTAACAAACAGTTACATGACCTACAGAATAGTCAAGCAAGGTAATGTTTCAGACATTTTCAGACCACTAAACAACTATTGATTTAGAACCACAGAGAGTTGCTGCAAGTCACGAAGAAAACCAGAGCTGCCTCCACTATTCCAGCACCATTTCAACAACAGGAGCTGCCTCCACTATTCCAGCACCATTTCAACAACAGGAGCTGCCTCCACTATTCCAGCACCATTTCAACAACAGGAGCTGCCTCCACTATTCCAGCACCATTTCAACTTCAACATTTCAACATCATCAAATCACCTCTGCTTAGTCTCATACAGTGACAACTTAAAGATACCAAAAACTATTTAGTCCAACGTAAGCTAAATATGATGTGGCTGTCCATGGTTCTGATTTCTGTGTGTGTGTGTGTGTGTGTGTGTGTGTGTGTGTGTGTGTGTGTGTGTGTGCGCTCGTTCTTGCAAGTATAGAAAACATGTTGACTCACCCTACTGGTAGGGTTTAGGAGTGGAATTAGGAGGAGAGGCCTTCTCGGCTTCTGACTCCGTAACGGGTGGAGGAGAGACCTGAGAAGGCTCGGCTTCTGACTCCGTAACGGGTGGAGGAGAGACCTGAGAAGGCTCGGCTTCTGACTCCGTAACGGGTGGAGGAGAGACCTGAGAAGGCTCGGCTTCTGACTCCGTAACGGGTGGAGGAGAGACCTGAGAAGGCTCGGCTTCTGACTCCGTAACGGGTGGAGGAGAGACCTGAGAAGGCTCGGCCTCTGACTCCGTAACGGGTGGAGGAGAGACCTGAGAAGGCTCGGCCTCTGACTCCGTAACGGGTGGAGGAGAGACCTGAGAAGGCTCGGCCTCTGACTCCGTAACGGGTGGAGGAGAGACCTGAGAAGGCTCGGCCTCTGACTCCGTAACGGGTGGAGGAGAGATCAGAGAAGCCTCGGCTTATGACTCCGTAACGGGTGGAGGAGAGACCAGAGAAGGCTCGGCCTCTGACTCCGTAACGGGTGGAGGAGAGGCCAGAGAAGGCTCGGCTTCTGACTCCGTAACGGGTGGAGGAGAGGCCAGAGAAGGCTCGGCCTCAGACTCCGACTCATTGATTAATGGGGAGAACAAGTTGAAAGTTTCTATCGGCTGAATGAGAGACACGCCGACAGCATTTCTTTACAGAAGTCCTGAGAAAATAGTCTGGGATTAACACTACTGCCTGAATTTACTGGTAGAACAGACACTGTTTCATCCTTTTAAACACACTAATCGTCTTTGCCTAACGATTGCGTCTGAAACCGATCTTGCTAGTCGGCTATTCTCACCATAAGGTGATAGTTCTCCCTTTCACATTATTAACATGGTAGACCTCCTCAGCATGTTAATTGTTCCTACGCTGAGTTCACATTAACACACAGAGACTGTCAGGATGATTAACCACGTCAAGTGTGTTCTCTCTGAGGCTGATATCTAACAGACTAAACAGCAATACCACAGACATGCAGATATCTGTACGGTACATGTTCAGATATCTGTATGGTACATGTTTTTCCATGTGCAGATATCTGAACGGTACATGTTCAGATATCTGTATGGTACATGTTCACCCATGTTCAGATATCTGTATGGTACATGTTTATCCATGTTCAGATATCTGTATGGTACATGTTCAGACATGTGCAGATATCTGTACGGTACATTTTCAGATATCTGTATGGTACATGTTTATCCATGTTCAGATATCTGTATGGTACATGTTTATCCATGTTCAGATATCTGTATGGTACATGTTCAGACGTGCAGATATCTGTACGGTACATTTTCAGATATCTGTATGGTACATGTTTATCCATGTTCAGATATCTGTATGGTACATGTTCATCCATGTGCAGATATCTGTATGGTACATGTTCAGCCATGTGCAGATATCTGTACGGTACATGTTCAGATATCTGTATGGTACATGTTCATCCATGTGCAGATATCTGTATGGTACATGTTCATCCATGTGCAGATATCTGTACGGTACATGTTCAGCAATGTGCAGATATCTGTACGGTACATGTTCAGATATCTGTATGGTACATGTTCATCCATGTGCAGATATCTGTACGGTACATGTTCAGATATCTGTATGGTACATGTTAATCCATGTGCAGATATCTGTATGGTACATGTTCAGCCTGTGCAGATATCTGTATGGTACATGTTCAGATATATGCATGGTACATGTTGATCCATGTGCAGATATCTGTATGGAACATGTTGATCCATGTGCAGATATCTGTATGGAACATGTTCAGCCATGTGCAGATATCTGTATGGTACATGTTCAGATATCTGTATGGTACATGTTCACCCATGTGCAGATATCTGTATGGTACATGTGCATATATATGTATGGTACATGTTCAGCCATGTGCATATATCTGTATGGTACATGTTCAGCCATGTCCAGATATCTGTATGGTACATGTTCACCCATGTGCAGATATCTGTATGGTACATGTGCATATATATGTATGGTACATGTTCATCCATGTGCATATATCTGTATGGTACATGTTCAGCCATGTCCAGATATCTGTATGGTACATGTCCATCCATGTGCATATATCTGTATGGTACATGTTCAGCCATGTGCAGATATCTGTATGGTACATGTGCATATATGTATGGTACATGTTCATCCATGTGCAGATATCTGTATGGTACATGTTCAGATATATGTATGGTACATGTTCAGATGTCTGTATGGTACATGGTCAGCCATGTTCAGATATATGTATGGTACATGTTCAGATATCTGTATGGTACATGTCCAGCCATGTCCAGATATATGTATGGTACATGTTCAGCCGTGCGCAGATATATGTATGGTACATGTTCAGATATCTGTATGGTACATGTTCAGCCACGTGCAGATATATGCGTGGTACATGTGCAGATATCTGCATGGTACATGTTCAGATATCTGTATGGTACATGTTCAGCCGTGTGCAGATATCTGTATGGTACATGTTCAGATATCTGTATGGTACATGTTCAGCCACGTGCAGATATATGCGTGGTACATGTGCAGATATCTGTATGGTACATGTTCAGATATCTGTATGGTACATGTTCAGCCGTGTGCAGATATCTGTATGGTACATGTTCATATATCTGTATGGTACATGTTTAGCCATGTGCAGATATCTGTATGTCTTTATATGTCTCTGGTCAATACTGTGTGAAATTCAACATTTCAATTCTGTTAAATATGTTGGTTTTACTTTAATGTCACTACTTTTGAGTGAATTACTAATATCTGTGTGTGTCTGTTACAGCTTGTTTGTTCCGGTACAATGGGCTATCATTGGTCTACCTCATCTACCTCCTCCTTATTCCCCTTTTCTCTGAGCCCACCAGCACAACCATGCAGGGTAAGTCCCCCTCTTTCTCTATCACCCTCTTCGCTCTACCTCTTCCTCGTCCTCCTTTACCACCTCCTCTATCTCCTCCTCTACCTCTGCCTCTACCTCCTCCTCTACCTCATCTTCATCCTCCTCTACCTCCTCTTCATACTCCTCTACCTCCTCCTCCTCTTCATACTCCTCTACCCCCTCCTCTACCTCCTCCTCCTCTACCTCATCTTCATCCTCCTCTACCTCCTCCTCCTCTACTACCTCCTCCTCTATCTCCCCTACCTCCTCCTCCTCTACCTCCTCCTCATCCTCCTCTACTACCTCCTCCTCTACCTCCTCCTCTACCTCCTCCAATACCTCCTCCTCCTCTACTACCTCCTCCTCTACCTCCTCTACCTCCCCCTCCTCTACTACCTCCTCCTCTACTACCTCCTCCTCCTCTACCTCCTCCTCCTCTACCTCCTCTACCTCCTCCTCTACCTCCTCTACTTCCTCCTCCTCTACCTCCTCTACCTCCTCCTCCTCTACCTCCTCTACCTCCTCCTCTACCTCCTCCTCCTCTACCTCATCTTCATACTCCTCTACCTCCTCCTCCTCTACCTCCTCTACCACCTCATCTACCTCCTCTTCATCTTCCTCTTCATCCTCCTCCTCATCCTCCTCTTCAGCCTCCTCTACCTCCACCACCTCCTCCCTCAACTTTTCTCTCTACCTCTTCCTCATCCTCTACCTCCTCCTCTTCTCTCTACCTCCTCCTCTTCTCTCTATCTCTTCCTCCTCATCCTCCTCTACCTCTACCTCCTCCTCTTCTCTCTACTTCCTCCTCATCCTCCTCTACCTCTTCCTCCTCATCCTCCTCTACCTCTACCTCCTCTTCTCTATACCTTCTCTCTTCTCTCTATCTCTTCCTCCCCATCCTCCTCTACCTCTACCTCCTCTTCTCTATACCTTCTCTCTTCTCTCTATCTCTTCCTCCTCATCCTCCTCTACCTCTACCTCCTCTTCTCTCTACCTTCTCTCTTCTCTCTATCTCTTCCTCCTCATCCTCCTCTACCTCTACCTCCTATTCTCTCTACCTTCTCCTCTTCTCTCTATCTCTATCTCTCTCTTCCTCCTCATCCTCCTCTACCTCTACCTCCTCCTCTTCTCTCTACCTCCTCCTCATCCTCCTCTACCTCTACCTCCTCCTATTCCCTCTTTTCACAGAACCAACCAGCCTGACAATCGCCTTTGGACTTTGCCTCTAACTCTTCTCTAAACGTCACATAGTCAATGGCGCTCATAAATACATCACCTCCAGAACCAACCACCTTCACAGAATTCTCTGTTTCAGAAAAGCCTAATTGTTTTTCCTTGAGGACATGATTTCCATGGCAATGATTGGATAATGCAGCTAGTTTGGTCACTGGTTGTATGGTTTGTTCAAGAGAGAAATGTATTGCCTATTTGGGCTCCCGACAAAAGCAGCGGTCTAAGACGATGCATCTCAGTGCTTGAGACGTCACTACAGACACCGTGGTTTGTATCCAGGCTGTATCACAACCGGCCGTGATTGGGAGTCACGTAGGGTGGCACACAATTGGCCCAGAGTCGTCCGGGTTAGGGTTTGGCCGAGGTAGGCAGTCATTGTAAATAATAATTTGTTCTTAACTTGCTTGCCTAGTTAAATAAAGGTTCCTTTAAAATGTAAAACATGTATTATTCAATTGAATTGAGAGAGGGGTTCTCAGAATTCAGATGAGGAGAACTGATGTAAAAGCTACTCAGCTGTTTTGAACAGAAAAGGTCATAAGGAGATCAAAGAGGTCAATGCTTAGTGTATTATATGTAGAAGTTGTCCTGAACTTAATCGTGCAGCTGACCAATTATGACATGAGTTCTGGGTTAACTTAGAATACAGAGTCCTCTTGATCTCTCCTCTGGCCCAGTGTGGTTTAGTGTGGCATTGTGGTCATGAAAAGAGCCTAGAGACAGGTATTCCTTCCTATACCACAGAAGGATAGTAAACCGGATGGTTTAGACAGTTAGAACAGGTGGAATGGAGGGATAGAGTACAGTATGGAGGAAGGGATGATGGAATGGAGGGATAGAGTACAGTATGGAGGAAGGGATGATGGAATGGAGGGATAGAGTACAGTATGGAGGAAGGGATGATGGAATGGAGGGATAGAGTACAGTATGGAGGAAGGGGTGATGGAATGGAGTGATAGAGTACAGTATGGAGGAAGGAGAGAGAGAGGAGAGTCTTTAAAGTGTACTACTTACCGTCTCATCAATAGGTAATGAGAGAAGAAGACTTCTGAAAGGTAATGTCAGGGAATGTACGACTTCAGGGTCACATGGTGTCACATAGGTCAGCCCAACACTATAGTTCTCCCTTCTGCCTGTAAAGATGTGAAGGTGGGGTCCTGTTGGGGTCCTACCCCCATCCTCTACATATAGACTCTATTGAACATCCTGATCCTACCTCCATCCTCTACATATAGACTCTATTGAACATCCTGGTCCTACCCTCATCCTCTACATATAGACTCTATTGAACATCCTGGTCCTACCCCCATCCTCTACATATAGACTATATTGAACATCCTGGTCCTACCCTCATCCTCTACATATAGACTCTATTGAACATCCTGGTCCTACCCTCATCCTCTACATATAAACTCTATTGAACATCCTGGTCCTACCCTCATCCTCTACATATAGACTCTATTGAGCATATTGGTCCTACCCTCATCCTCTACACATAGACTCTATTGAACATCCTGGTCCTACCCTCATCCTCTACATCCTCTCTATTGAACATCCTGGTCCTACCCTCATCCTCTACATATAGACTCTATTGAACATCCTGGTCCTACCCCAATCCTCTACATATAGACTATATTGAACATCCTGGTCCTACCCTCATCCTCTACATATAGACTCTATTGAACATCCTGGTCCTACCCTCATCCTCTACATATAGACTCTATTGAGCATATTGGTCCTACCCTCATCCTCTACACATAGACTCTATTGAACATCCTGGTCCTACCCTCATCCTCTACATCCTCTCTATTGAACATCCTGGTCCTAACCTCATCCTCTACATATAGACTCTATTGAGCATCCTGGTCCTACCCTCATCCTCTACATCCTCTCTATTGAACATCCTGGTCCTACCCTCATCCTCTACATATAGACTCTATTGAACATCCTGGTCCTACCCTCATCCTCTACATATAGACTCTATTGAGCATCCTGGTCCTACCCTCATCCTCTACATATAGACTCTATTGAGCATCCTGGTCCTACCCTCATCCTCTACATATAGACTCTATTGAACATCCTGATCCTACCTCCATCCTCTACACATAGACTCTATTGAGCATCCTGGTCCTACCCTCATCCTCTACATATAGACTCTATTGAACATCCTGGTCCTACCCCAATCCTCTACATATAGACTATATTGAACATCCTGGTCCTACCCTCATCCTCTACATATAGACTCTATTGAACATCCTGGTCCTACCCTCATCCTCTACATATAGACTCTATTGAACATCCTGGTCCTACCCTCATCCTCTACATATAGACTCTATTGAGCATATTGGTCCTACCCTCATCCTTTACATATAGACTCTATTGAGCATCCTGGTCCTACCCCCATCATCTACATATAGACTCTATTGAACATCCTGGTCCTACCCTCATCCTCTACATCCTCTCTATTGAACATCCTGGTCCTAACCTCATCCTCTACATATAGACTATATTGAGCATCCTGGTCCTACCCTCATCCTCTACATCCTCTCTATTGAACATCCTGGTCCTACCCTCATCCTCTACATATAGACTATATTGAGCATCCTGGTCCTACCCTCATCCTCTACATATAGACTCTATTGAGCATCCTGGTCCTACCCTCATCCTCTACATATAGACTCTATTGAACATCCTGATCCTACCCTCATCCTCTACATATAGACTCTATTGAGCATCCTGGTCCTACCCCCATCCTCTACATATAGACTCTATTGAACATCCTGATCCTACCTCCATCCTCTACACATAGACTCTATTGAGCATCCTGGTCCTACCCTCATCCTCTACATATAGACTCTATTGAACATCCTGGTCCTACCCCCATCCTCTACATATAGACTCTATTGAACATCCTGGTCCTACCCTCATCCTCTACACATAGACTCTATTGAGGATCCTGGTCCTACCCTCATCCTCTACATATAGACTCTATTGAACATCCTGGTCCTACCCTCATCCTCTACATATAGGCTCTATTGAACATCCTGGTCCTACCCTCATCCTCAACATATAGACTCTATTGAGCATCCTGGTCCTACCCCCATCATCTACATATAGACTCTATTGAGCATCCTGGTCCTACCCCCATCATCTACACATAGACTCTATTGAACATCCTGGTCCTACCTCCATCCTCTACACATAGACTCTATTGAGCATCCTGGTCCTAACCTCATCCTCTACATATAGACTCTATTGAACATCCTGGTCCTACCCTCATCCTCTACATATAGACTCTATTGAGCATCCTGGTCCTATCCCCATCCTCTACACATAGACTCTATTGAGCATCCTGGTCCTACCCCCATGGCCCATCCTCTACACATAGACTCTATTGAACATCCTGGTCCTACCCCCATCCTCTACATATAGACTCTATTGAGCATCCTGGTCCTACCCTCATCCTCTACATATAGACTCTATTGACCATCCTGGTCCTACCCCCATCCTCTACACATAGACTCTATTGAGCATCCTGGTCCTACTCCCATCCTCTACACATAGACTCTATTGAACATCCTGGTCCTACCTGCATCCTCTACACATAGACTCTATTGAACATCCTGGTCCTACCTCCATCCTCTACATATAGACTCTATTGAACCTCCTGGTCCTACCCCCATGGCCCATCCTCTACACATAGACTCTATTGAGCATCCTGGTGAAGTATAGCAGACAAACATAAAGGTTTCACCAAGCTGCTTGGACCCCTAACTATTTACCAATATTATGGTTTCACCAAGCTGCTTGGACCCCTAACTATTTACCAATATTATGGTTTCACCAAGCTGCTTGGACCCCTAACTATTTACCAATATTATGGTTTCACCAAGCTGCTTGGACCCCTAACTATTTACCAATATTATGGTTTCACCAAGCTGCTTGGACCCCTAACTATTTACCAATATTATGGTTTCACCAAGCTGCTTGGACCCCTAACTATTTACTAATATTATGGCATCCAATATTATGGTTTCACCAAGCTGTCCGGACCCCTAACTATTTACCAATATTATGGTTTCACCAAGCTGCTTGGACCCCTAACTATTTACCAATATTATGGTTTCACCAAGCTGCTTGGACCCCTAACTATTTACCAATATTGTGGTTTCACCAAGCTGCTTGGACCCCTAACTATTTACCAATATTGTGGTTTCACCAAGCTTCTTGAACCCCTAACTATTTACCAATATTATGGTTTCACCAAGCTGCTTGGACCCCTGACTATTTACCAATATTATGGTTTCACCAAGCTGCCCGAACCCCTAACTATTTACCAATTTTTTGGTTTCACGAAGCTGCTTGGACCCCTAACTATTTACCAATATTATGGTTTCACCAAGCTGCCCGGACCCCTAACTATTTACCAATATTATGGTTTCACCAAGCTGCTTGGACCCCTAACTATTTACCAATATTACAGCATCCAATATTATGGTTTCACCAAGCTGCCCGAACCCCTAACTATTTACCAATATTATGGTATCCAATATTATGGTTTCACCAAGCTGCTTGGACCCCTAACTATTTACCAATAGTATGGTTTCACCAAGCTGCTTGGACCCCTAACTATTTACCAATATTATGGCATCCAATATTATGGTTTCACCAAGCTGCTTGGACCCCTAACTATTTACCAATATTATGGCATCCAATATTATGGTTTCACCAAGCTGCTTGGACCCCTAACTATTTACCAATATTATAGTTTCACCAAGCTGCTTGGACCCCTAACTATTTACCAATATTATGGTTTCACCAAGCTGCTTGGACCCCTAACTATTTACCAATATTATGGTTTCACCAAGCTGCCCGAACCCCTAACTATTTACCAATATTATGGTTTCACCAAGCTGCTTGGACCCCTAACTATTTACCAATATTATGGTTTCACCAAGCTGCCCGGACCCCTAACTATTTACCAATATTATGGTTTCACCAAGCTGCTTGGACCCCTAACTATTTACCAATATTATGGCATCCAATATTATGGTTTCACCAAGCTGCTTGGACCCCTAACTATTTACCAATATTATGGTTTCACCAAGCTGCCCGGACCCCTAACTATTTACCAATATTATGGTTTCACCAAGCTGCTTGGACCCCTAACTATTTACCAATATTACGGCATCCAATATTACGCCATCCGATATTACAGCATCCGATATTACGGTTTCACCAAGCTGCTTGGACCCCTAACTATTTACCAATATTATGGTTTCACCAAGCTGCTTGGACCCCTAACTATTTACCAATATTGTGGTTTCCCCAAGCTGCTTGGACCCCTAACTATTTGGCGACTTCAGAATGGGTTATGTTATTTAAATCTTTTAACAGTTGCCAGTTGTTTTTTTTCCAACAAAGCTGTTTTAAAATAAAGGATTTAATATCCCAACAAATGTATACTGAACGAAAATATACGCACAACATGTAAAGTATTGGTCCTATGTTTCATGAGCTGAAATAAAAGATCCCAGAAATGTTCCATATGCACAAAAAGCTTATTTCTCTACAATTTTGTTCACAAATTTGTTTTCATCCCTGTTAGTGAGCATTTCTCCTTTGCCAAGATAATCCATCCACCTGACAGGTGTGGCATATCAAGAAGCTGATTAAACAACATGATCATTACACAGGTGCACCTTATGTTGGCATGCACCTACCCCAATGCTCTGTTTCTGATGACTGGGAGGAATGCAGGAGTAGATTTCAGGAGCAGGACCAGACACCTTTTTGACAGATGACTGATTTAAGGGCATGTACGTGATAGGCCTATCTGGTTTATATGATTATGATGGTCATAATGCTTCTTGAAAGTGTCATAATGTGTATTTTCTACAAGTTATTTAAAATATGATGTGAAAAAAACATGTCTGTAAAGAACTAATTACAACAACAAACAATTTAAGAAACAAACTTTCAAACGAAAGGAAACTTCTTGGCAGGGAAAAAAAACGAATGTGAATAAATGTGGATTTTGACACTCTTATGTAGTTGTCATAGCCAGTCATAAAATAATGCAATATACTGTATGTCACAACAGATGTAAATATATGGGTCACGACCATGTTATGACCATGTTATGACCGTGTTATGACAGGGTTATGACAGGGTTATGACAGGGTTATGACAGTGTTATGACCGTGTTATGACCGTGTTATGACAGTGTTATGACAGTGTTATGACCGGGTTATGACAGTGTTATGACCGTGTTATGACCGTGTTATGACAGTGTTATGACAGTGTTATGACCGGGTTATGACAGTGTTATGACCGTGTTATGACCGTGTTATGACAGTGTTATGACCGTGTTATGACCGTGTTATGACCGTGTTATGACAGTGTTATAACAGTGTTATGACCAGGTGTCAGGTAATGCGTTACCATGACCACTGTAGGTTTTAGTGCTACGTATACTTCTGTAGGTTCCAAAAGGCTCCCTAACAGCTTCTACCCATAAGACTATTTACGTTGACCTCCCCTGCCCCCACACTCACACTCCAGTGTTAAAATAAGACTGGCTAGTAGAGATGTTGGTAGGTAGTATTTAATAAGACTGGCTAGTAGAGATGTTGGTAGGTAGTATTTAATAAGACTAGGAGAGATGTTGGTAGGTCGTATTTAATAAGACTGGCTAGGAGAGATGTCGTTGTCGTGCTGGAAGACCCAGCCACGACCCATCTTCAATGCTCTTACTGAGGGAAGGAGGTTGTTGGCCAAGATCTTGCGATACATGGCCCCATCCATCCTCCCCTCAATACGGTGCAGTCGTCCTGTCCCCTTTGCAGAAAAGCATCCCCAAAGAATGATGTTTCCACCTCCATGCTTCACGGTTGGGATGGTGTTCTTGGGGTTGTACTCATTCTTCTTCTTCCTCCAAATACGGCGAGTGGAGTTTAGACCAAAAAGCTCTATTTTTGTCTCATCAGACCACATGACCTTCTCCCATTCCTCCTCTGGATCATCCAGATAGTCATTGGCAAACTTCAGACGGGCCTGGACATGCGCTGGCTTGAGCAGGGGGACCTTGCGTGCGCTGCAGGATTTTAATCCATGACGGCGTAGTGTGTTACTAATGGTTTTCTTTGAGACTGTGGTCCCAGCTCTCTTCGGGTCATTGACCAGGTCCTGCCGTGTAGTTCTGGGCTGATCCCTCACCTTCCTCATGATCATTGATGCCCCACGAGGTGAGATCTTGCATGGAGCACCAGACCGAGGGTGATTGACCGTCATCTTGAACTTCTTCCATTTTCTAATAATTGAGCCAACAGTTGTTGCCTTCTCACCAAGCTGCATGCCTATTGTCCTGTAGCCAATCCCAGCCTTGTGCAGGTCTACAATTTTATCCCTGATGTCCTTACACAGCTCTCTGGTCTTGGCCATTGTGGAGAGGTTGGAGTCTGTTTGATTGAGTGTGTGGACAGGTGTCTTTTATACAGGTAACACGTTCAAACAGGTGCAGTTAATACAGGTAATGAGTGGAGAACAGGAGGGCTTCTTAAAGAAAAACTAACAGGTCTGTGAGAGCCGGAATTCTTACTGGTTCGTAGGTGATCAAATACTTATGTCATGCAATAAAATGCAAATGAATTACTTAAAAATCATACAATGTGATTTTCTGGATTTTTGTTTTAGATTCCGTCTCTCACAGTTGAAGTGTACCTATGATAAAAATTACAGATCTCTACATGTTTTGTAAGTAGGAAAACCTGCAAAATCGGCAGTGTATCAAATACTTGTTCTCCCCACTGAATGTACAGATGAGGATTTGCAAGTAAAGATACTGTTTGCAAAAGAGCAGAAAAACGAAAACAATATAGGGATGAGGTAGGTAGTTGGTTGGATGGGCTATTTACAGATGGGCTGTGTACAGCTGCAGCGATCGGTAAGCTGCTCTGACAGCTGACGCTTAAAGTTAATAAGGGAGATATAAGCCTCCAACTTCAGTGATTTTTGCAATTCGTTCCAGTCATTGGCAGCAGAGAACTGGAGGAAAAGCGGCCAAAGGAGGTGTTGGCTTTGGGGATGACCAGTGAAATATACCTGCTGGAGCGCGTGCTACGGGTGGGTGTTGTTATTGTGACCAGTGAGCTGAGATAAGGCAGAGCTTTACCTTGCAAAGACTTATAGATGACCTGGAGCCAGTGGGTTTGGCGATGAATATGTAGCGAGGACCAGCCAACGAGAGCATACAGGTCGCAGTGGTGGGTAGTATATGGGTAGTATATGGGGCTTTGGTGCCAAAACGGATGGCACTGGGATAGACTGCATCCAATTTGCTGAGTAGAGTGTTGGAGGCTATTTTGTAAATTACATCGCCGAAGTCAAGGATCTGTAGAATAGTCCGTTTTACGAGGGTATGTGTGGCTGCATGAGTGAAGGAGGCTTTGTTGCAAAATAGGAAGTCAATTCTAGATTTAACTTTGGATTTGAGATGAGTCTGGAAGGAGAGTTTACAGTCTAGCTAGGTATTTATAGTTGTCTACATATTCTAAGTCAGAACCGTCCAGAGTAGTGATGCTGGTCGGGCGTGCGGGTGCAGGCAGCGATTGTTTGAAGAACATGCACGGAAGCAGTGTTGTATGGCATTGAAGCTAGTCTGGAGGTTAATTAACACAGTGTCCAAAGAAGGGCCAGATGTATTACAGAATGGTGCCGTCTGCATAGAGGTGGATCAAAGAATCACCCGCAGCAAGAGCGACATCATTGATGTATACAGAGAAGAGAGTCGGCCCGAGAATTGAACCCTGTTGCACCCCCATGGAGACTGTCAAAGGTCCGGACAACAGGCCCTCCATTTTGACACGCTGAACTCTATCTGAGAAGTAGTTGGTGAACCAGGCGAGGCAGTCATTAGAGAAACCAAGGCTGTTGAGTCTGCCGATAAGAATGCAGTGTTTGACAGAGTCGAAAGCCTTGGCCAGGTCGATGAAGACGGCTGCACAGTAATGTCTCTTATCGATGGCGGTTATGACATCTTAAGACTTTCTAGGAGAGATGTTGGTAGGTAGTAATTTCTAAACCTGGCTAGGAGAGATGTTGGTAGGTAGTAATTTTTAAACCTGGCTAGGAGAGATGTTGGTAGGTAGTAATTTCTAAACCTGGCTAGGAGAGATGTTGGTAGGTAGTAATTTCTAAACCTGGCTAGGAGAGATGTTGGTAGGTAGTATTTTCTAAACCTGGCTAGGAGAGCTGTTGGTAGGTAGTAATTTTTTAAACCTGGCTAGGAGAGATGTTGGTAGGTAGTAATTTTTAAACCTGGCTAGGAGAGATGTTGGTAGGTAGTAATTTCTAAACCTGGCTAGGAGAGATGTTGGTAGGTAGTAATTTTTAAACCTGGCTAGGAGATAAGTTGGTAGGTAGTAATTTTTAAACCTGGCTAGGAGAGATGTTGGTAGGTAGTAATTTTTAAACCTGGCTAGGAGAGATGTTGGTAGGTAGTAATTTCTAAACCTGGCTAGGAGAGATGTTGGTAGGTAGTAATTTCTAAACCTGGCTAGGAGAGATGTTGGTAGGTAGTAATTTTTAAACCTGGCTAGGAGAGATGTTGGTAGGTAGTAATTTTTAAACCTGGCTAGGAGGGATGTTGGTAGGTCCTAATTGTTCCCATGTTAACATAGCATATTAAAGTCCTAAGTGTTCCCATGTTAACATAGCATATTAAAGTCCTAAGTGTTCCCATGGGGCCATAGCATATTAAAGTCCTAAGTGTTCCCATGTTAACATAGCATATTAAAGTCCTAAGTGTTCCCATGGGGCCATAGCATATTAAAGTCCTAAGTGTTCCCATGGGGCCATAGCATATTAAAGTCCTAAGTGTTCCCATGTTAACATAGCATATTAAAGTCCTAAGTGTTCCCATGTTAACATAGCATATTAAAGTCCTAAGTGTTCCCATGGGGCCATAGCATATTAAAGTCCTAAGTGTTCCCATGTTAACATAGCATATTAAAGTCCTAAGTGTTCCCATGGGGCCATAGCATATTAAAGTCCTAAGTGTTCCCATGGGGCCATAGCATATTAAAGTCCTAAGTGTTCCCATGTTAACATAGCATATTAAAGTCCTAAGTGTTCCCATGTTAACATAGCATATTAAAGTCCTAAGTGTTCCCATGTTAACGTAGCATATTAAAGTCCTAAGTGTTCCCATGTTAACATAGCATATTAAAGTCCTAAGTGTTCCCATGGGGCCATAGCATATTAAAGTCCTAAGTGTTCCCATGTTAACATAGCATATTAAAGTCCTAAGTGTTCCCATGTTAACGTAGCATATTAAAGTCCTAAGTGTTCCCATGTTAACATAGCATATTAAAGTCCTAAGTGTTCCCATGGGGCCATAGCATATTAAAGTCCTAAGTGTTCCCATGGGGCCATAGCATATTAAAGTCCTAAGTGTTCCCATGGGGCCATAGCATATTAAAGTCCTAAGTGTTCCCATGTTAACATAGCATATTAAAGTCCTAAGTGTTCCCATGTTAACGTAGCATATTAAAGTCCTAAGTGTTCCCATGTTAACGTAGCATATTAAAGTCCTAAGTGTTCCCATGTTAACATAGCATATTAAAGTCCTAAGTGTTCCCATGGGGCCATAGCATATTAAAGTCCTAAGTGTTCCCATGTTAACATAGCATATTAAAGTCCTAAGTGTTCCCATGTTAACGTAGCATATTAAAGTCCTAAGTGTTCCCATGTTAACGTAGCATATTAAAGTCCTAAGTGTTCCCATGTTAACATAGCATATTAAAGTCCTAAGTGTTCCCATGTTAACATAGCATATTAAAGTCCCAAGTGTTCCCATGGGGCCATAGCATATTAAAGTCCTAAGTGTTCCCATGGGCCATAGCATATTAAAGTCCTAAGTGTTCCCATGGGGCCATAGCATATTAAAGTCCTAAGTGTTCCCAGTAAGGATGCATTACATTTAACGGAACTGTTTGGGGCTGTTGCTGCTTCCTCTGTGTGGAAGGAGTACTGGATGTCTGTCAGTCCGTTAGACCAGAGCTTATATGTATCCAGGTGAACAGGTTACCTCTTTATAGAGGAGAGACCATAAGAGTGGCCCATAGGGCCAAAGCGTGGTGGGTCTTAATTTGATCACTCTTGTTGCTGAGGATTTTCCGGCACAGCAGGAAATACAAACTTGTAGTCTATTTGAGTTTTAAAAAGGCTTCTAACGTTTTTAATTTCCACTTTGAAATATCGAACTTGATTTGCCCAAATTAAAAATGTGTCAACCCCTACAAACATTACCATTAATTATAATCCACATAATAATAACTCAAACGGGCTCAAATTAAGATCCTACTCCTTATCTCCTGCTTCTGCAGTGAGACAGCTTGATGTACAGTACACCCCCTGGACAGGACACCAGTCTATCTCCTGCTTCTGCAGTGAGACAGCTTGATGTACAGTACACCCCCTGGACAGGACACCAGTCTATCTCCTGCTTCTGCAGTGAGACAGCTTGATGTACAGTACACCCCCCTGGACAGGACACCAGTCTATCTCCTGTTTCTGTAGAGAGACAGCTTGATGTACAGTACACCCCCCTATCTCCTGTTTCTGTAGTGAGACAGCTTGATGTACAGTACACCCCCTGGACAGGACACCAGTCTATCTCCTGCTTCTGCAGTGAGACAGCTTGATGTACAGTACACCCCCTGGACAGGACACCAGTCTATCTCCTGCTTCTGCAGTGAGACAGCTTGATGTACAGTACACCCCCCTGGACAGGACACCAGTCTATCTCCTGTTTCTGCAGTGAGACAGCTTGATGTACAGTACACCCCCTGGACAGGACACTAGTCTATCTCCTGTTTCTGCAGTGAGACAGCTTGATGTACAGTACACCCCCTGGACAGGACACTAGTCTATATCCTGCTTCTGCAGTGAGACAGCTTGATGTACAGTACACCCCCCTGGACAGGACACCAGTCTATCTCCTGTTTCTGCAGTGAGACAGCTTGATGTACAGTACACCCCCTGGACAGGACACTAGTCTATCTCCTGTTTCTGCAGTGAGACAGCTTGATGTACAGTACACCCCCTGGACAGGACACCAGTCTATCTCCTGCTTTTGCAGTGAGACAGCTTGATGTACAGTACACCCCCATATCTCCTGTTTCTGCAGTGAGACAGCTTGATGTACAGTACACCCCCTGGACAGGACACCAGTCTATCCCTTGCTTCTGCAGTTACACAGCTTGATGTACAGTACACCCCCTGGACAGGACACCAGTCTATCGCAGGGCCTAACTTAAGATATCATAAAATGCATCTCTTATTGGTGCTGTGACTGACTGGGTTGGGTTTGATCCCAGGTCCCCTGCTTGTCAGAAGTCTTTGTTAGCCTGCAGAGCTAAAGCCTAGAAATCAATTCAGGGAGCTAACGGCTAACGCAAGTCTTCATGTAACTCACCATGCTAACATGATTCACTGACTAACCTCCCATACACTGTTCCTGTTACTGACTCACCTCCCTACACTGTTCCTGTTACTGACTCACCTCCCTACACTGTTCCTGTTACTGACTCACCTCCATACACTGTTCCTGACTCACCTCCTTACACTGTCCCTGTTACTGACTCACCTCCCTACACTGTTCCTGTTACTGACTCACCTCCATACACTGTTCCTGTTACTGACTCACCTCCATACACTGTTCCTGACTCACCTCCTTACACTGTCCCTGTTACTGACTCACCTCCCTACACTGTTCCTGTTACTGACTCACCTCCCTATACTGTTCCTGTTACTGACTCACCTCCCTACATTGTTCCTGTTACTCAAGCATCATAACAACTAACAATTATTCCAAATCCCTGTAGGTCTGTACTAAAACCCTGGAAATGTGTGGAGCATTTTATTTCTCTCTCACTGTCCCCCCCCCTCTCTCTGCCCCCTTCTCTCTCTCCCTCTTTCTCTCTCTCCTCTTCTCCCCACTTCTCCCTACTGACTGAACTCGTTCACTCTCTCCCACTCAACAATTTCATTTAAAAAGCATTGTATTTGTTGTAGTATGATCTAGTATGTTGAAGTATACTATAGTATGCTGTAGTATGTTGTAGTGTGCTGCAGTGTGCTGCAGTGTGCTGTAGTGTGCTGCAGTGTGCTGCAGTGTGCTGTAGTGTGCTGCAGTGTGCTGCAGTGTGCTGCAGTGTGCTATAGTAGGGTTGGAGGGCTGGAGGGCATGTCCACCATATTCTTTATATTAGTCCATCCCTTTTAAATCCATGCCTGGGAGAATATAGTGTTTATTAAAGTCTCATATGGTGAATGTCAGTAATAGATGTCACATACAGGGCCAAAGTCTGATCTCCTTCTCCTCCAGGCCACACGGGGCGCCTGCTCATGTCCCTGTGCTTCAGCAGTCTCAGCTTCCTGCTCTTCCACATAATCTATCAGATCACTGTCAACAGTCTACTGGCCGGGAACAACATAGACCCCGCCTTCAACTGTGAGTACTGAGTCTGTACCCTGATTTAACCCTAACTCTGTTTACCCCCGCTACTGAGTCTGTACCCTGATTTAACCCCAACTCTGTTTACCCCCGCCTAAACTGTGAGTAACTTCACACCTTATGCCTAATTTACACCGTAGGGCCAAACTTAGCCAAGAAGAGCTATACTGGCCTGATTAGTTGATGTAACCATTCTGGAAAGGACAAATATATTAGGCAACACAGTGGGGTTCGGGTCTACCCTATAGTACGGTGGCTGGTTCAAATCCCAGAGGCGACGAGGTGAAAATCCTGTCGTTGTGCCCATGAGCTAGGCACTTAACCCTAATTGCTCCTGTCAGTCGCTCTGGATAAGAGTGTCTTGCTAAATGACTGAAATTGAATCAGGCTTGAACACAACAACAGCAGCTGTTCTGTTAATTTCCTGTACAGTATATGTGTAGCTTGATACCTGACTTTTGACCCTCAGCATTGAGATGGTGTTCCAGAGTTATAGATCACCCCAGTACAGGTGTAGCTCTCCTCTGTCTCTCCTGGGGGTAGATTGGTTTCAGTCAGGACATGTACTTACCACCAATGCAAGGCACAATAACAGGGTCCAAGGCAGAGAAGGGTAACATGTTTTCTCAAATATCATCATAGACTAACCAGAACAGTACACCACATACCGCTTGCTATCTCCAGGAAGTGTTAATGTGAGGTATGTCGTCAGTCCAACTGACCTGTTCTCCCATACTGTTAATATCTGACCTGTTCTCCCATACTGTTAATATCTGACCTGTTCTCACATACAGTACATTCAGTGGATGAGGCAGAGTGCTGTTAATATCTGGCCTGTTCTCACATACAGTACATTCAGTGGATGAGGCAGAGTGCTGTTAATATCTCTTTTTGGAGACAAGGAAGGAATACTTACCTTAAAGCCAGTAGTCTAACCGGGTAAAGCCAGTAGTCTGACAGTGTAAAGCCAGTAGTCTGTCGGGGTAAAGCCAGTAGTCTGACAGGGTAAAGTAGTCTGACAGGGTAAAGTAGTCTGACAGGGTAAAGTAGTCTGACAGGGTAAAGCCAGTAGTCTGACAGGGTAAAGCCAGTAGTCTAACAGGGTAAAGCCAGTAGTGTGACAGGGTAAGGTAGTCTGACAGGGTAAAGCCAGTAGTCTAACAGGGTCAAGCCAGTAGTCTGACAGGGTAAAGCCAGTAGTCTGACAAGGTAAAGCCAGTAGTCTGACAGGGTAAAGCCAGTAGTCTGACAGGGTAAAGTAGTCTGACAGGGTAAAGCCAGTAGTCTGACAGGGTAAAGCCAGTAGTCTGACAGGGTAAAGCCAGTAGTCTGACAGGGTAAAGCCAGTAGTCTGACAGGGTAAAGTAGTCTGACAGGGTAAAGCCAGTAGTCTGACAGTGTAAAGCCAGTAGTCTAACCGGGTAAAGCCAGTAGTCTGACAGGGTAAAGTCAGTAGTCTGACAGGGTAAAGCCAGTAGTCTGACAGGGTAAAGCCAGTAGTCTGACAGGGTAAAGCCAGTAGTCTGACAAGGTAAAGCCAGTAGTCTGACAGGGTAAAGCCAGTAGTCTGACAGGGTAAATCCAGTAGTCTGACAGGGTAAAGCCAGTAGTCTGACAGGGTAAAGCCAGTAGTCAGACAGGGTAAAGTAGTCTGACAGGGTAAAGCCAGTAGTCTGACAGGGTAAAGCCAGTAGTCTGACAGGGTAAAGCCAGTAGTCTGACAGGGTAAAGCCAGTAGTCTGACAGTGTAAAGCCAGTAGTCTAACAGGGTAAAGCCAGTAGTCTGACAGGGTAAAACCAGTAGTCTGACAGGGTAAAGCCAGTAGTCTGACAGGGTAAAGCCAGTAGTCTAACAGAGTAAAGCCAGTAGTCTGACAGGGTAAAGCCAGTAGTCTAACAGGGTAAAGCCAGTAGTCTGACAGGGTAAAGCCAGTAGTCTGTCGGGGTAAAGTAGTCTGACAGGGTAAAGCCAGTAGTCTGACAGGGTAAAGCCAGTAGTCTGACAGGGTAAAGCCAGTATTCTGACAGGGTAAAGTCAGTAGTCTGACAGGGTAAAGCCAGTAGTCTGACAGGGTAAAGCCAGTAGTCTGACAGGGTAAAGCCAGTAGTCTGACAGGGTAAAGCCAGTAGTCTGACAGGGTCAAGCCAGTAGTCTGACAGGGTCAAGCCAGTAGTCTGACAGGGTAAAGTAGTCTGACAGGGTAAAGCCAGTAGTCTGACAGGGTAAAGCCAGTAGTCTGACAGGGTAAAGCCAGTAGTCTGACCGGGTAAAGCCAGTAGTCTGACAGGGTAAAGCCAGTAGTCTGACAGGGTAAAGCCAGTAGTCTGACAGGGTAAAGCCAGTAGTCTGACCGGGTAAAGCCAGTAGTCTGACAGGGTAAAGCCAGTAGTCTGACAGGGTAAAGCCAGTAGTCTGACAGGGTAAAGCCAGTAGTCTAACAGGGTAAAGCCAGTAGTCTGACAGGGTCAAGCCAGTAGTCTGACAGGGTAAAGTAGTCTGACAGGGTAAAGCCAGTAGTCTGAAAGGGTAAAGCCAGTAGTCTGACAGGGTAAAGCCAGTAGTCTGACAGGGTAAAGCCAGTAGTCTAACAGGGTAAAGCCAGTAGTCTAACCGGTCAAAGCCAGTAGTCTGACAGGGTCAAGCCAGTAGTCTGACAGGGTAAAGTAGTCTGACAGGGTAAAGCCAGTAGTCTGACAGGGTAAAGCCAGTAGTCTGTCGGGGTAAAGTAGTCTGACAGGGTAAAGCCAGTAGTCTAACCGGGTAAAGCCAGTAGTCTGACAGGGTAAAGCCAGTAGTCTGACAGGGTAAAGCCAGTAGTCTAACCGGTCAAAGCCAGTAGTCTGACAGTGTAAAGCCAGTAGTCTAACCGGTCAAAGCCAGTAGTCTGACAGGGTCAAGCCAGTAGTCTGACAAGGTAAAGCCAGTAGTCTGACAGGGTAAAGCCAGTAGTCTGACAGGGTAAAGTAGTCTGACAGGGTAAAGCCAGTAGTCTGACAGGGTAAAGCCAGTAGTCTAACAGGGTAAAGCCAGTAGTCTGACAGGGTAAAGCCAGTAGTCTGACAGGGTAAAGCCAGTAGTCTGACAGGGTAAAGTCAGTAGTCTGGCAGGGTAAAGCCAGTAGTCTAACAGGGTAAAGCCAGTAGTCTGACAGGGTAAAGTAGTCTGACAGTGTAAAGCCAGTAGTCTGACAGGGTAAAGCCAGTAGTCTGACAGGGTAAAGCCAGTAGTCTAACAGGGTAAAGCCAGTAGTCTGACAGGGTAAAGTAGTCTGACAGTGTAAAGCCAGTAGTCTGACAGGGTAAAGCCAGTAGTCTGACAAGGTAAAGCCAGTAGTCTGACAGGGTAAAGCCAGTAGTCTGACAGGGTAAAGTCAGTAGTCTGACAGGGTAAAGTAGTCTGACAGTGTAAAGCCAGTAGTCTGACAGGGTAAAGTAGTCTGACAGGGTAAAGCCAGTAGTCTGACAGTGTAAAGCCAGTAGTCTGACAGGGTAAAGTAGTCTGACAGTGTAAAGCCAGTAGTCTGACAGGGTAAAGCCAGTAGTCTGACAGGGTAAAGTAGTCTGACAGTGTAAAGCCAGTAGTCTGACAGGGTAAAGCCAGTAGTCTGACAGGGTAAAGCCAGTAGTCTAACAGGGTAAAGCCAGTAGTCTGACAGGGTAAAGTAGTCTGACAGTGTAAAGCCAGTAGTATGACAGGGTAAAGCCAGTAGTCTGACAAGGTAAAGCCAGTAGTCTGACAGGGTAAAGCCAGTAGTCTGACAGGGTAAAGTCAGTAGTCTGACAGGGTAAAGTAGTCTGACAGTGTAAAGCCAGTAGTCTGACAGGGTAAAGTAGTCTGACAGGGTAAAGCCAGTAGTCTGACAGTGTAAAGCCAGTAGTCTGACAGGGTAAAGTAGTCTGACAGTGTAAAGCCAGTAGTCTGACAGGGTAAAGCCAGTAGTCTGACAGGGTAAAGTAGTCTGACAGTGTAAAGCCAGTAGTCTGACAGGGTAAAGCCAGTAGTCTATATTTCAGGATCAGTTCATCTCATAATATGATGTCTCAATGAATAAAAAGTGATTACAAATTATTTAGGTAATTTTAAATTAGTTTCAGAACAGGTGTTTTAATTACCATATCTCACCAAGCCGCAAATCTCTCTGGTCTCAGTGGAAAATGGCACTAGACCACCAAAGTTTATTGCTCATGTGCACAGATCTGCAGTTGTTATAGCAGGGCCAGCGAAATTATTATGTTGCTAGCGCCAACAGTGTTGTAGAATGTCTAGCAAATACAGAAATAATAAGTCATTTTTCCAACAATTGTTTACAGACAGATTATTTCATTTATAATTCACTGTATCACAATTCCAGAGGGTCAGAAGTTTACTACACTAAGTTGACTGTGCCTTTAAACAGCTTGGAAAATTCCAGAAAATGATGTCACGGCTTTAGAATCTTATGATAGGCTAATTGACATAATTTGAGTCAATTGTAGGTGTACCTGAGGATGTATTTTAAGGCCTACCTTCAAACTCAGTGCCTCTTTGCTTGACATCATGGGAAAAGACCTCAGAAAAAAATTGTGGAGCTCCACAAGTCTGATTCATCCTTGAGAGCAATTTCCAAACGCCTGAAGGTACCACGTTCATCTGTACAAACAATAGTACACAAGAATAAACACCATGGGACCACGCAGCTGTCATGCCGCTCAGGAAGGAGACTTGTCAGTCCCAGAACAACAGCAAAAGTCAGTCCCAGAACAACAGCAAAGGACCTTGTGAAGATGCTGGAGGAAACAGGTTCAAAAGTGTCTATATCCACAGTAAAACGAGTCCTATATCGACATAACCTGAAAGGCCACTCAGCAAGGAAGAAGCCACTGCTCCAAAACTGCCATAAAAAAGCCAGACTACGGTTTGCAACTGCACATGGGGACAAATATCGTACTTTTTGGAGAAATGTACTCTGTTCTGAACAAAAATAGAAGTGTTTGGCCATAATGACCATTGTTATGTTTGGAGGAAAAAGGGGGATGCTTGCAAGCCGAAGAACACCATCCCAACCGTGAGGCACGGGGGTGACAGCATCATGTTTTGGGGGTGCTTTGCTGCAGGAGGGACTGGTGCACTTCACAAAATAGATGGCTTCATGAGGAACAAAAATCATGTGGATATATTGAAGCAACATCTCAAGACATCAGGCAGGAAGTTAAAGCTTGGTCGCAAATGGGTCTTCCAAATGGATAATGACCCCAACCATACTTCCAAAGTTGCGGCAAAATGGCTTAAGGACAACAAAGTCGAGGTATTGGAGTGGCCATCATAAAGCCCTGACCTCAATCCTATAGAAAATGTGTGGGCAGAACTGAAAAAGCATGTGCGAACAAGGAGGCCTACAAACCTGACTCAGTTACACCAGTTCTGTCAGGTGGAATGGGCAAAAATTCACCCAACTTATTGTGGGAAGCTTGTGGAAGGCTAACCGAAACGTTTGACCCAAGTTAAACAATTTAAAGGCAACGCTAACAAATACCAATTGAGTGTATTCTGACCCACTGGGAATGTGATGAAAGAAATAAAAGCTGAAAGAAATAATTCTCTCTACTATTCTTACATTTCACATTCTTAAAATAAAGTGGTGATCCTAACTGACCTAAGATAGGGGATTTTTTACTAGGATTAAATGTCAGGAATTGTGAAAAACTGAGTTTAAATGTATTTGGCTGAGGTGTATGTAAACTTCCGACTTCAACTGTATTAGACTGAACAGTGTCAGACTCCGAATATAAATACGTGGTGTGTATAGACGATATATAATTTGGGAAATAAATCCCTTCCCTCTGCTAGCTATCCTGAATGAGGCTTAATTCCCCTCACGTTACCCTAAGACCTGTTGCATATCGCGGTGTTATGATGCCAATGGGGTTCTAACATGGCTGTTATAGAATGTTGTAGTGTCATGTTAATGGGGTTCTAACATAGCTGTTATAGAATGTTGTAGTGTCATGTTAATGGGGTTCTAACATAGCTGTTATAGAATGTTGTAGTGTCATGTTAATGGGGTTCTAACATGGCTGTTATAGAATGTTGTAGTGTCATGTTAATTAAGAGTAAACATGGCTGTTATATAATGTTGTAGTGTTATGTTAATGGGGTTCTAACATTACTTTTATAGAATGTTGTAGTGTCATGTTAATGGATTCTAACATGGCTGTTATATAATGTTGTAGTGTCATGTTAATGGGGTTCTAACATGGCTGATATAGAATGTTGTAGTGTTATGTTAATGGGGTTCTAACATGACTTTTATAGAATGTTGTAGTGTCATGTTAATGGGGTTCTAACATGGCTGTTATAGAATGTTGTAGTGTCATGTTAATGGGGTTCTAACATGGCTGTTATATAATGTTGTAGTGTCATGTTAATGGGGTTCTAACATAGCTGTTATAGAATGTTGTAGTGTCATGTTAATGGGGTTCTAACATAGCTGTTATAGAATGTTGTAGTGTCATGTTAATGGGGTTCTAACATGGCTGTTATAGAATGTTGTAGTGTCATGTTAATTAAGAGTTAACATGGCTGTTATAGAATGTTCTAGTGTCATGTTAATGGTGCTCTAACATTTTGTTATCTACTTGTTATCCACTTGCTTTGACAATGTTAACATGTGTTTCCCATGCCAATAATGCCCTTAAAATGAAATTGAAAATGAGAGACAGAAAGAGAGTGAGAGAGACAGTGAAATACAGAGAGAGAGGCAGAGAAAGAAAGACAGGCAGACAGAGAGGCAGAGAGAGAGAGAAAGAAATACAGACAGACAGAGAGAGAGAAAGAAAGACAGACAGACAGAGAAGGTGAGATTGAGAGAGATTGTGAGAAAGAGAGCGATCGGGAGAGAGAGAGAGAGAGAGAGCACCAATTTGTAGAGCGAGAAGAGGTAGCCTAAAATGACTAAGACCTTTCAGAAGAAAGATTTGTGTCTGAGTCTCTGAGTTGTGTTTGTTGGTATAAGACTGTCTGCCCCTGTAGTGTCTGAACCATAGAGGACGGACCTCCCCATTCAGGTCATAATGGGTGGAGATTCTATTTCAACGGTCTCCACAACAGCACTACCATCAGTAGGATATTCAACACCTAACTGCTCACCTAATATACCTTCACATTGATTTGCCATTTGTCTAGATTAGTCTGTAGTCTCCAGTCACAATGTGATGATGTGTTTTCCCTGGAACTAAGGCATTATCAGCCGTGGGTCATTTTCTGCATGAGGTGAATAGAAAATAATAGAGTACCTGGAAATCTGTCTTGAAATACACAACGGCAATCAGGAACACCTTAGGTAGCAGAGAAACGCAGCCCTACCTGCAGAGAAATGAAGCCCTACCTGCAGACAAAATAAACTAAATCTGCAGAGAAACGAAGCGAAGCCCTACCTGCAGAGAAGCGAAACGAAGCCCTACCTGCAGAGAAACGAAGCCCTACCTGCAGAGAAACAAAGCCCTTCCTAAAGGGAAACGAAGCCCTACCTGCAGAGAAACGAAGCCCTTCCTGCAGAAAAACGAAGCCAAGCCCTACCTGCAGAGAAACAAAGCCAAGCCCTACCTGCAGAGAAACAAGCCAAGCCCTACCTGCAGAAAAACAAAGCCAAGCCCTACCTGCAGAGAAACAAAGCCAAGCCCTACCTGCAGAGAAACAAAGCCAAGCCCTACCTGCAGAGAAACGAAGCCAAGCCCTACCTGCAGAGAAACTAAGCCCTATCTGCAGAGAAACGAAGCGAAGCCCTACCTGCAGAGAAACGAAGCGAAGCCCTACCTGCAGCGAAACGAAGCCCTACCTGCAGAGAAACGAAGCCCTACCTGCAGAGAAACAAAGCCCTTCCTAAAGGGAAACGAAGCCCTACCTGCAGAGAAACGAAGCCCTTCCTGCAGAAAAACGAAGCCAAGCCCTACCTGCGGAGAAACGAAGCGAAGCCCTACCTGCAGAGAAACGAAGCCAAGCCCTACCTGCAGAGAAACAAAGCCAAGCCCTACCTGCAGAGAAACAAAGCCAAGCCCTACCTGCAGAGAAACAAAGCCCTACCTGCAGAGAAACGAAGCCCTACCTGCAGAGAAACGAAGCCCTACCTGCAGAGAAACTAAGCCCTACCTGCAGAGAAACAAAGCCAAGCCCGACCTGCAGAGAAACGAAGCCAAGCCCTACCTGCAGAGAAACAAAGCCAAACCCTACTTGCAGAGAAACAAAGCCAAGCCCTACCTGCAGAGAAACGAAGCCAAGCCCTACCTGCAGAGAAACAAAGCCAAGCCCTACCTGCAGAGAAACTAAGCCCTATCTGCAGAGAAACGAAGCGAAGCCCTACCTGCAGAGAAACGAAGCGAAGCCCTACCTGCAGCGAAACGAAGCCCTACCTGCAGAGAAACGAAGCCCTACCTGCAGAGAAACAAAGCCCTTCCTAAAGGGAAACGAAGCCCTACCTGCAGAGAAACGAAGCCCTTCCTGCAGAAAAACGAAGCCAAGCCCTACCTGCAGAGAAACGAAGCCAAGCCCTACCTGCAGAGAAACGAAGCCAAGCCCTACCTGCAGAAAAACAAAGCCAAGCCCTACCTGCAGAGAAACAAAGCCAAGCCCTACCTGCAGAGAAACGAAGCCAAGCCCTACCCGCAGAGAAACGAAGCCCTTCCTGCAGAAAAACGAAGCCAAGCCCTACCTGCGGAGAAACGAAGCGAAGCCCTACCTGCAGAGAAACGAAGCCAAGCCCTACCTGCAGAGAAACGAAGCCAAGCCCTACCTGCAGAGAAACAAAGCCAAGCCCTACCTGCAGAGAAACAAAGCCCTACCTGCAGAGAAACGAAGCCCTACCTGCAGAGAAACGAAGCCCTACCTGTAGAGAAACTAAGCCCTACCTGCAGAGAAACAAAGCCAAGCCCGACCTGCAGAGAAACGAAGCCAAGCCCTACCTGCAGAGAAACAAAGCCAAACCCTACTTGCAGAGAAACAAAGCCAAGCCCTACCTGCAGAGAAACGAAGCCAAGCCCTACCTGCAGAGAAACGAAGCCAAGCCCTACCTGCAGAGAAACAAAGCCAAACCCTACCTGCAGAGAAACGAAGCCAAGCCCTACCTGCAGAGAAACGAAGCCAAGCCCTACCTGCAGAGAAACGAAGCCAAGCCCTACCTGCAGAGAAACGAAGCCCTACCTGCAGAGAAACGAAGCGAAGCCCTACCTGCAGAGAAACAAAGCCAAGCCCTACCTGCAGAGAAACAAAGTCAAGCCCTACCTGCAGAGAAACGAAGCCCTACCTGCAGAGAAACGAAGCCAAGTCCTACCTGCAGAGAAACGAAGCCAAGCCCTACCTGCAGAGAAACAAAGCCAAACCCTCCCTGCAGAGAAACAAAGCCAAGCCCTACCTGCAGAGAAACAAAGCTCTACCTGCAGAGAAACAAAGCCAAGCCCTACCTGCAGAGAAACAAAGTCAAGCCCTACCTGCAGAGAAACGAAGCCCTACCTGCAGAGAAACGAAGCCAAGCCCTACCTGCAGAGAAACAAAGCCAAACCCTCCCTGCAGAGAAACAAAGCCAAGCCCTACCTGCAGAGAAACAAAGCTCTACCTGCAGAGAAACAAAGCCAAGCCCTACCTGCAGAGAAACAAAGCCAAGCCCTACCTGCAGAGAAACAAAGCCAAGCCCTACCTGCAGAGAAACGAAGCCAAGCCTACATGCAGAGAAACAAAGCCCTTCCTACTCTGATGATGTTCTTCTGTGTTTCCTCTCCAGGTTCCATGTGGGAGAGATCCATACGACAGATCGGCTTTGAGAGGTAAGAGATAAGGAAAACATGTACAGTACATAGATACGAGTTAATAAAGTGAATAATGTTATTATTATATACAGTATTTCTGCTGTATATCTCATGTACATAATTTCTGACGTTAATAAAATATCAAACCTGAATAGAAATGTCACACATTAGAGGACAGCAGAACGTACCACAGATGAGAATACATTGTGAAATATATCACCCACTATCATCTGTCTTAGAGATATACGTTTTTTTGGTGCGTATGGAACATTTCTGGGATCTTTTATTTCATCTCATGATAAATGGGACCAACACTTTATTTTTGTTCAGTATAATTAGTTAGGGCTCTGGTCAAAAGTAGTGTACTATGTAGGGAATAGGGTACAATTTGGACACAGACTAGGTTTCTAAATGCTTCTGATGGTTCTGACCTGTCCTTCTCAACCTGTGGTTTCTGTTGATGTTAAACCTCATTATGTCTGTCAGTCTGTTGAGGTTAAACCTCATTATGTCTGTGAGTCTGTTGAGGTTAAACCTCATTATGTCTGTGAGTCTGTTGATGTTAAACCTCATTATGTCTGTTAGTCATTTATCTACACTGATTGAAGTGGATTTAACAAGTGATATCTATATGGATCATAGTTTTCACCTGGATTCAGTCTATGTCATGGAAAGATTATGTTTTGTCGAGAAATTTGGCTGGCTGAATCTATGAACATAGAACTCAGTGGTTTCTCCATGAAGCCCTACCTGCACGATCAGACAACGGAGGAATCAGGCTAGTCCAAAGAGGGAGGGGTGTGCCTTTTAATAAACAGCAACTGGTGCGCTGCTTCCAGTTTTAAGGAAAATCTCAAGATTTTGCTCACCTGATATAGAATACCTCATGCTAAGCTGCACACCTTTTTTTATATCTACTAAGAGAGTTCTCATCCGTAATTATCAAGGCTTTCTAAATTTCTCCACAGGCCAACACTACTGTGGCACTCAACAAACTGTATTGAGCCATAAAGAAAACAGGAAAGCGCACACCCAGAGGCAGCTTTTATGGTGGACGGAGACTTTAACGAGGGGAGACTTAAAACCATCCTACCTCATTTCTACCAACATGTATCCTGTGCCACTAGGGGGCACTAAAACTCCAGACCACTTTTATTCTACACACAAAAATGCATAACATGCCCTCCCTCTGGAAAATCTGACCACGACTCTATCCTCCTGCTTCCTGTTTACAAACAAAAGCTAAAACAGGAAGTACCAGTGACACGCTCAATACAGAAGTGGTCAGATGAAGCAGACGCGAGGCTACACGACTGCTTTGCTAGTACAGACTGGGATATGTTCTGCTATTCATCCAATAGAATTGTGGAGTTTACCACATCGGTCATCAATAAGTGCATCGACGACATCGTCCACACAGTGACTATACTAATGTATCCAAACATAAAACCATGGGTTACAGGAAATATCAGTGCTGGGCTAAAGGCTAGAGTCACCGCTTACAAGGAACGGGAAAAACGGACGCATACAAGTAAGCGCTACAACCTCCAACCAGACATCAAACAGGAAAAATGAGAATATAGGAGGAAGGTGGAATCTTGTTTTCATCAGCTACAATGTTCATTGTATGTGACAGGGCTTACAGACGATAACGGACTACATAGGGAAACCCAGCCGTGAGATGCCCAGTGACGCGGCCTTCCAAATGAGCTAAATGCCTTTTATACTCGCGTAAAGGAAAACAACACCAAGTCTGGCATGAGAGCCCCTGTTGTTCTGGATGACTGTGAGATCTCGCTCTCTATGGCCGATGTGAGTAAACAGCAAGGCCTTCGGGCCAGATAGAATACTAGGGCACGTTCTCAAAGCATTCACAGACCAGCTGGCAAGTGACTTCACTGACGTTTTCGATCTCTCTTTGTCCCAGTCTGTAATCCCAATATCTTTCAAGCTGACCACCACTGTCCCTGTCCCCAAGAACTCCAAGGTAACCTGCCTAAATGCCTATTGCTTTGTAGCACACATCTGTAAGTATGAAGTGCTTTGGAAGGCTGATCATGACACACATCAACACCATCATCCCAGATGCCCTAGATCCACTCCTATTCGCATGCTGCCTCAACAGATCCACATATGACTCGGGTTCAGACTACGGATCAGTGTTCAACACCATAGTGCCCTCCAAGCTCATCACCAAGCTCGGGACCCTGGGAATGAACACCTCCCGCTGCAATTGGATCCTGGACTTCCTGATGGGCCGGCCCAAGGTGGTGAGGGTAGGCAATAACACCCCCGTCATGCTGACCCTCAACACGGGGGCCCCCCAGAGGTGTGTGCTTAGTCCCCTCCTGTGCTCCCTGTTCATCCATGACTGAGTGGTGACGCACAACTCCAACACAACCATCAAGTTTGCTGATGACACGACAGTAGTAGGCCAGATCACAGACAGCGATGAGACAACCTACAGGGATTAGGTCAGAGACTTTGCAGTGTGGTGCCATGACAACAACCTCTCCCTCAATGTTGGTAAAGCCAAGGAGCTGATTGTGGACTGCAGGAGAAAGAGGGGAGAGCCTGCCTCCATCCACATCGACGGAGTTGTAGTGGAGCGGGTTGAGAGCTTCAGGTTCCTTGGTGTCCACATCACTAAGAACTTAACGTGGTCCACATGCCCCCGCATAGTAATGAAGAGGGCATGACAGCGCCTCGTCCCCCTCAGGAGGCTGAAAAGATTTGGCATGGGCCATCAGATCCTCAAAAAGTTCTACATCTGCGCCATCGAGAGCATCACCGCTTGGTTTTGCAAATGTACCACATTTGAATTCTACAGACGGTGTATTATTATCCATTATACAGGGCCTTCGGAAAGTATACAGACACCTTCCCTTTTCCCACATTTTGTTACATTACAGCCTTATTCTAAAATGGATTAAATACATGTATTACCTCATCAATCTACACAAAATAGCCTCCTAAGGAGGAAGGCAAAAGGCAACACACATAAGGTAGGACAGCCGTGAATTAGGGAGGAGTGAGGAATTCGGGACGAAGTCAGGTCAGACAAAGTGAGAAGGAACAGTCCTATTATACTTGCCCACGAAAGTTCTAGCGTGAGGCAGGGCCATGACTACACCGGTGAGAGGAACCCATTATGTTCCTGCCAAGCAACAGAGATGTATTGGCTGTCTAGATGTGCAAGGAGTGGACTCCTCCTAGTAGGAGGGTATAAAAATCTGTGTTTGTGTAATCATGTCTTTGTCTTTGCAGCTGTTTGACCCAGTGGGTGAATAAACTTGGTTTGAGCTTTTTAAGCTGTCTGTGAGTTTTTACTCTTTATAATTATTAAATGGAAGAAGTTTGGAACCACCAAGACTCTTCCTTTCAGTTTAATTTTTTTTTTTTTTGCAAGCATTTCTAAAAAACATTTTTTTTGTCGTTATGGGGTATTGTGTTGTCGTTATGGGGTATTGTGTTGTCATTATGGGGTATTGTGTTGTCGTTATGGGGTATTGTGTTGTCGTTATGGGGTATTGTGTTGTCATTATGGGGTATTGTGTTGTCGTTATGGGGTATTGTGTTGTCATTATGGGGTATTGTGTTGTCGTTATGGGGTATTGTGTTGTCATTATGGGGTATTGTGTTGTCGTTATGGGGTATTGTGTTGTCGTTATGGGGTATTGTGTTGTCATTATGGGGTATTGTGTTGTCATTATGGGGTATTGTGTTGTCATTATGGGGTATTGTGTTGTCGTTATGGGGTATTGTGTTGTCGTTATGGGGTATTGTGTTGTCATTATGGGGTATTGTGTTGTCATTATGGGGTATTGTCTGTAGATTGATGAGAATTTTTTATTTTTTAATCCATTTCAGAATAAGGCTGTAACGAAACAAATTTGGAAAAAAGTCAAGGGGTCTGAATACTTTCCGAACGGCGTGTATATTATATCCATGAACTGATTGAACTGTCTCCATGTCCCAGAGAGGTTGTAAAGACAGACATTATGTAGTGTAACAACGGTAACTCTCATCTGTCTCTCTCTTCTCTATGTCTCCAGTGTGATACTGTAGGTGTAGGTATGACTGTACTGTCTGTGTGTCTGTCTACAGTGTGATCTGTGTAGGTTTGATTGTAGTGTAACAACGGTAAGTCTCATCTGTTTCTGTCTGTATCTGTATCTCTGTGTCCAGTGTGATAGGTGCAGATGCAGGGAACGGTATCCGTGTGTTTCTCCCTGACGTAGGGATGTTTCTAACTGGTCTGGGCTGCTGGCTGCTGTGTCACAGTCTGGTCCAAAACAGACCACCAGAGGACGTGGTTTACGACTTCGAACCGGAGGAAGGGGTGAGTGGAGGGAGACGCAACCACGCACACACACGCACACGCACACGCACGCACGCACGCACGCACACACTTTTAGTTTTCTTCCATTTATTAAACTGAAGTTGAACTCTAATGAAAACATTACATTACAATAAAACCTTATATTTTTCTGTTATAAAATCAGTTTGATTTCCTTTTATTAACGAGAATTTATCATCACAACAATTACTTCACAAATGTTATGAATTGGTTATGAAATACCTGAAGGCTTTAAAGGTTTTATTAAACCTTATCAAATAAAATAACATTTTATTTGTCACATCCACATGGTTAGCAGATGTTAATGTGAGTGTAGCGAAATGCTTGTGCTTCTAGTTCCCGAAGGTAATATCTAACAAGTGTGCTACGGGGCGGTAGTCATTTAGTTTAGTTTTCTTTGCCTTCTTGGGTACAGGAACAATGCTAGTCATCTTGAAGCATGTTGGGGGACAGCACTGGGACAACTGGGATAGGGAGAGATTGAATATGTCCGTAATCACTCCAGTCACCTGGTCTGCGCATGCTCTGAGGACGTGGCTATGGATGCTGTCTGGGCCAGCAGCCTTGCGTGGTTTAACACATTTAAATGTTTTACTCACGTCGTCCACGGAGAATGGGGGGGAGGCTGTCCTTGTTAGCGGGCCACAATGGTGGCACTGCATTATCCTCAAAGCGGGCAAAGAAGATGTTTAGTTTGTCTGGAAGCGTAACGTCGGTACCCGTGACATGGCTGGTTTTCTTTTTTGTTGTCCGTGAAATACAGTGCCTCAAACATAAAGATATAAAACTGTATTTAAAAAAAAACATTTTTTGCACACCCAATTTTTCAGTTTTTGATTTGTTAAAAAAGTTTGAAATATCCAATAAATGTCGTTCCACTTCATGATTGTGTCCCACTTGTTGTTGATTCTTCACAAAAAAATACAGTTTTATATCTTTATGTTTGAAGCCTGAAATGTGGCAAAAAGTCGCAAAGTTCAAAGGGGCCGAATACTTTCGCAAGGCACTGTATGCCACATATGTCTTGTGTCTGAGCCGTTGAATTGCGACTCCAATTTGTCCCTGTACCAACATTTTGCTTGTTTGATTGCCTTGCGGAGGGAATAACTACACTGTTTATATTCAGCCGTATTCCCAGACCTTTTTCCATGGTTAAATGCGGTGGTTTGCTCTTTCAGTTTTACCCCTGTCCGTCCACGGTTTCTGGTTAGGGTAGGTTTTAATAGTCACAGTGGGTACAACATCTCCAATGCACTTCTTTATAAACTCACTCACCTAGTCAGCGTATAGGTCAATGTTGTTCTCTGAGGCTGACCGGAACATATTCCAGTCCGCGTGATCAAAACAATCTTGAAGCGTGGCTTCTGATTGGTCAGACCAGCGTTGAATGGTTCTAGTCACTGGTACATCCTGTTTGAGTTTCTGCCTATAAGCTGGTAGGAGCATGATGGCGTCGTGGTCGGATTTGCCGAAGGGAGGGCGGGGGAGGGCTTTGTATGCATCACGGAAGAGTAGCAGTGTATTACCCCTGCGCGTAGTGCAATCAATATGCTGATAGATTTTAGGTAGCCTTGTTCTCAAATTTGCTTTGTTAAAATCCCCAGCTACAATAAATGTAGCCTCAGGATGTATGGCTTCAAGTTTACATAGAGTTCAGTGAAGTTCCTTGAGGGCCGTCTTGGTGTCTGCTTGAAGGGGAATGTACACAGCTGTGACGATAACTGAGGAGAATTCTCTTGGGAGGTAAAATGGCCAGCATTTGATTGTAAGGAATTCCAGATCAGGTGAGCAGAAGGACTTGAGTTCCTGTATGCTGTTATGATTACTCCATGAGTCGTTAATCATGAAGCATACACCCCCGCCCTTCCTCTTCCCAGAGAGGTGTTTATCTCTGTCTGCGCGATGCATGGAGAAGCCTGGTGGCTGAATCAATTCCGACAACATATCCCGAAGGAGCCATGTTTCCGTGAAACAGAGAATGTTACAATCTCTGATGTCTCTCTGGAAGGCAACCCTATCTCGATTTCCATCAACCTTGTTGTCAAGAGACTGGACATTGGGGAGTAGTATATTCGGGAACGGTGGGCGATGATCTCCGGAGTCTGCGGCGCTGTAGTTTTGGGTCACCTTCTGGGATCCAATCCGTTGTCCTCTCCAAACTTTCCTAAGTTTCCTAAGAACTCGAATTGAGTCGACCATCTTGCTACGTAAAAACGTAATAAAATAAAAGTTGATATCCACCATGTATAATTAGCAACCTATTTCAGAGTTCAGAGTTCAGTTAAATAAGAACATTTGAATGTTTCCTGAATCTTAATGTGAACATTACTATGTATCTGAAGTGTTATTCCTTGGAAAAGTTTGTCTGGTTCATCATACTATGTCTCTCTCTCTCTCTCTCTCCCTCTCCTCTCTCTCTCTCTCTCTCTCTCTCTCTCTCTCTCTCTCTCTCTCTCTCTCTGTCTCTCTCTCTCTCCCTCTCTCTCTCTCTCTCTCTCTCTCTCTCTCTCTCTCTCTCTCCCTCTCCTCTTTCTCTCTCTCTCTCTCTCTCTCTCTCTCTCTCTCTCACCCCCCCTCTCTCTCCCTCTCGTCTCTCACCCCCCCCTCTCTCTCTCCCTCTCCTCTCTCACCCCCCTCTCTCTCTCCCTCTCTCTCTCTCTCTCCAAGCCTCCATGCTTCTATTTAAAAAATCTTTCTCATCAATAGCGCCCCAGCTTCAAACTCTCCCATGGTTCATAAACACTGATAACAGAATTTGAGTTTAGCAGTGTTCCCCTAGATTGGTGATAAAGTTGGAAGGCTGCCCCCTGGCATTAAGCCCCTTCCCTGGTATCTACCCACCTCTCTTTATTGCTCTGATATAATTAAAAACCTCACTCAGATGGCTGTAGAATAGACTCTAGACCAGATTTGTTTCCAGAGAACGCGTTTCCACTGCTCCAGAGTCCAAGAGCTTTACACAACTCACAACAGTCAATGCTTGGCATTGCGCCTGGTGATCTTAGGCTTTTTTGTGGCTGCTCGGCCATGGAAAACCATTTCATGAAGCTTCCGATGAACAGTGCTACGAGCTTCAGCACTCGGCGACCCCATTCTGTGAACTTGCTACCACTTTGTGGCTGAGCCATTATTGCTCCTAGACATTTCCACTTCACAATAACAGCACTTACAGTTGACCGGGGCAGCTCTAGCAGGGCAGACATTTGACAAACTGACTTGTTGGAAAGGAGGCATCTTATGACGGTGCCACGTTGGAAGTCACTGAGCACTTCAGTAAGGCCATTCTACTGCCAGTGTTTGTCTATGGAGAGTGCATGGCTGTGTGTTTGATTGTATACACCTGTCAGTAATGGGTGTGACTAAAATAGCTGAATCCACTCATTTGAAAGGGTGTTCACATCATTTTCGTCAACATCCGCTGAATTGCAGAGCGCCAAATTCAAATTAAATTACTAAAAATATTAAATTTTCATGAAATCACAAGTGCAGTATACCAAAATACAGCTTAGCTTGTTGTTAATCCACCTGGCGTGTCAGATTTCAAAAAAGCTTTACAGCGAAAGCAAACCAAGCGTTTATGTTAGGACAGCACTTAGGACAAAATATTACAAACACTAGCAGCCAAGTAGATTGGTCACGAACGTCAGAAAAGCAATAAATTAAATCACTTACCTTTGATGACCTTTGGATGTTTGCACTCACGAGACTCCCAGTTACACAGTAAATGTTTGTTTTGTTCGATAAAGATTATTTTTATATCCAAAAATCTCAATTTCGTTGGCGTATTTTGTTGAGTAATCCACAGGGTCTTTCGGTCACGACGGGGCAGACCAAAAGTCCAAATAGTATCCGTAAAGTTCGCGGAAACATGTAAAACGTTTTTTTTATAATCAATCCTCAGGTTGGTTTTACAATAAATAATCGATAATATTTCAACCGCTTTTTCAATAGGAGAGAGAGAGAGAAAAGGTCTCGCTCCAGAGGCTCGCGCATGCACAATTCTGAGAGCTATCCACTGATGCGATGTGATCATTCTCGCTCATTTTTCAGAATAAACGCCTGAAACTATGTCTAAAGACTGTTCACACCTTGTGGAAGCCATAGGGAAAGGAATCTGGTTGATATCCCTAGGCAGGAAATGGAACATAGAGGTATAAAAAAAACAGCACTTCCTGGTTGGATATTCCTCAGGTTTTCGCCTGCAATATCAGTTCTGTTATACTCACAGACAATATTTTGACGGTTTTGGAAACTTTAGAGTGTTTGCTATCCTAATCCGCCATTATATATTATATGCATATTCTAGCTTCTGGGCCTGAGAAATAGGCAGTTTCATTTGGGCACGTTTTTCATCCAAACATCAAAATACTGCCCCCTAGTCTCAAGAGGTTTTAAAGAAAGAAGAAGATACACTACCGGCCAAAGGTTTGGACACACCTACTCATTCATGTTGTTTTTCTTTATTTATTTGTACTATTTTCTACATTGTAGAATAATCTGAGCCACTTTATTTTAATTTTTTGGTTGAGTTGGAGACATGAATCCAACATATCATAGAGTTTATTGACGCACCAATGCGTCCATCTAAGTAACATAATAAAAAAATCCCCATCAAAATACGTACAATTTAAGGTAGAGATTCATTGCGTCTTAATCCACCGCATCTGCCTATGATACAAGATGGCGGCCAAGATACAGCGGTGTTTGACCATGAAACATTCAAAAAACTGGTCTTCTCGCGAAAACGTCCGAACGGTTTGGCCTACAAGCTAATATGGAAAGATGAGACTCTCATGATGGTTCGTTCTTCTCTACAAAGTCGATACCGTCGATGTGCCAACTTCTGTTCGTCCAAACCATTTGGGCTACAAACTAATGTGACCCCCACTGTGGAAAAGGGAGATTCCCTCAAACATGATGGTGTTCTCGGTTTTGCTCTGTGACCTCCACAAGTGTCACTGGACTCATCTGTAGGTAACCAGTAGCGGTTAAAAACATTAATGGAAGTATGGAGGTAGTTTTGTGCCTACCACAAAAAAGGGGTTAAAAATGTGTAAAACATATATATATTTCCTGAGCTTTCTTATATCACCTAGATATACAAGTAGGACAGACATTTCAAAAACCTTATTCTTTATGATTTACTTTTTTGACTGTCTTTGCCAAGTCTTTGCCATTTATTAAATGCGTTTCTATGGGCTGTAGTACTGCCCATTTTTAAACCTAAATGGGTCTTAAAATTCTAAATTAAATAGCTAAAATGATCCATGGTATGACCATCTTAAAACAATTCCATATGTCAGCTTAGACTCCCAAGGTTTTAACTTGTCAACTAGTTAATATGCATTTCATTGTATTTCTAAAGTGATTTAATTCCAATTTGTCTACAAAATAATCATTGATATGTTGGATTCAAAAAGTCCATCATTACTTTAAGACATAAAGGTCAGTCAGTCCTGAACATTTCAAGAACTTTGAAAGTTTCTTCAAGTGCAGTCGCAAAAACCATCAAGCGCTGTGATGAAACTGGCTCTCATGAGGACCACCACAGGAAAGGAAGAGCCAGAGGATAAGTTCATAAGAGTTATCAGCCTCATAAACTGCAGCCCAAATAAATGCTTCACAGAGTTTTTAAAAAACAGACACGTCAACATCAACTGTTCAGAGACTGTGTGAATCAGGCCTTCGTGGTCGAATTGCTGCAAAGAAACCACTTCTAAAAGACACCAATAAGAATAAGAGACTTGCTTGTACCAAAAAAACATGAGCAATGGAAATTAGACCGGTGGAAATATGTCCTTTGGTCTGATGAGTCCAAATATGACATTTTTGGTTCCAACCGCTTTCTTTGTGAGATGCAGATTAGGTGAACGAATGATCTCCGCATGTGTGGTTCCCACCGTGAAGCATGGAGGAGGAGGTGTGACGGTGCTTTGCTGGTGACACTGTCAGTGATTTATTTTGAATTCAAGGCACACAACTAGCATGGCTACCACAGCATTCTGCAGCAGTACACCATCCCATCTAGTTTGGGCTTAGTGGGACTATCATTTGTTTTTCAACAGGACAATTACCCAACACACCTCCAGGCTGTGTAAGGGCTATTTGCCCAAGAAGGAGAGTAATGGAATGCATCAGATGACCTGGCCTCCACAATCACCAGACCTCAACCCAATTGAGATGGTTTGGGATGAGTTGAACCTCAGAGTGAAGGAAAAGCAGCCAACAAGTGCTCAGCATATGTGGGAACTCCTTCAAGACTGTTGGAAAAGCATTCCAGTTTAAGCTGGTTGAGAGAATTCCAAGAGTGGGTAAAGCTGCCATCAAGGCAAAGAGTATCTACTTTGAAGAATCTATAAGCTATAAAAAAAAATAAAGAGAGTCGCACACTCTATATATAAACTCCCAGTAATTTATTGGGTAAATCACCAAAGTTTCGGTATCAATGCAACTTCTTCAGGGTGAAATATATTCTAAAATATATTTTGATTTGTTTAACACTTTTTTGGTTACTACATGATTCCATATGTGCTATTTCGTAGTTTTGATGTCTTCAGTATTATTCTACATAGACATGTATGTAGAAAAACCCTTTAATGAGTAGTTATATCCAACATTGTGACTGGTACTGTATGTAGTGTATGTGATCGTGTACAAATAATAATAATACATAATAATTTATTGAATTTATATTGCACTTTTGTACCAACTGAGTTACTCAAAGTGCTTTAAATAGTAGGGGGGAAATCATCTCATCCACCATCATTATGTAGCACCCTCATCTCAGTGATGCACACAGACCATTTTTGTACCAGAACGCTCATCACCCATCAGCCCCCCCCCCCCCCCCCCCCCCCCAGTCTTACAATAAGCGCCATGGGATTTTGAATGACCTCAGAGAGTCAGGACACCCGTTTTAACGTCCCATCCAAAAGACGGCACCCTACACGGGGCAGTGTCCTCAAATGTAATTAAGGTTTGAAATTATTATGTTTTTAGTCAAATATTATATTTGAAGTCAATTTGCAAATGATTTGTTTCATTTTATTATGTTCCGGACCAGAGAGAATTGGCCTGCGTCTGAATCTAGCTGTAGACTGTGTCACAAAGCCTACTGTACTGTCTAGATAGACTTTAGCAGGTTGTTGTACAACACAAGTCAAACCTCCTGGTGTCTCCTGGTGAATGATTTGAAACTCATCGTCTGGTTCTGTTATACCAGATTCAGTCGTGTTTCAGAACCATTCAGTCATGTTTCAGAACCATTCAGGCATGTTTCAGAACCATTCAGGCATGTTTCAGAACCATTCAGTCGTGTTTCAGAACCATTCAGTCGTGTTTCAGAACCATTCAGACATGTTTCAGAACCATTCAGTCGTGTTTCAGAACCATTCAGACATGTTTCAGAACCATTCAGACATGTTTCAGAACCATTCAGTCGTGTTTCAGAACCATTCAGTCGTGTTTCAGAACCATTCAGACATGTTTCAGAACCATTCAGACATGTTTCAGAACCATTCAGGCATGTTTCAGAACCATGGATAGCTCTAGCGACAAACTCAATGTGCCACACACTAAGGGGGTAAATGTTATTTATAATGAGGGTTACATAGAGAAAATCAGACCTCTCTGAAAGGAAAATGGATGGCCCTGCCTTCAGCAAAATATATTTGACCAAAACCCTCCGAGAATACAAGTGACCCTCCCCTATACACACAATAATAATTCAAACATAAAATGGATAGTAGGGAACATGTCTACCGTTTACCCTCACTTCTTGGACCAGAGCCTTAGATATGAAGTTTTAGAAACTGTTCTTCGTCCTGTCAGCGTTACATGGCAACGCAGGATAGAGCACAGGGCTGCTGGGGGCCAGAAGGTTGTGGGTTCACAGACCACTGTGGACAAGGGGTGGAAATATCTCCTTCATAGTAAAAGCATTGCATGAATCTATCATCCTATATCTCCTTCATAGTAAAAGCATTGCATGAATCTATCATCCTATTTGCAGGTCCGAGAAAAAAAAAAGTTTTATACAATTCTACGTAATTTTTATATATTTTTTTATACGACATGAATTACAGAGATTACAGGCTAAGAATGGACAAAGAGATAGGCCTGTGTTCATCTCATCATATTTTTCCAATGCCAAATCAGTGTGTCTTGTTAAATCTGAGACTTAATTAGGAAGCTGAGTACTTTCAAAAGTTAGTCCTACAGAGTAGGCCTACCCTTCCACCCCAGACAGAGTAGGTCTACCTTTCCACCCCAGGCAGAGTAGGTCCTACCTTTCCACCCCAGACAGAGTAGGTCTACCTTTCCACCCCAGGCAGAGTAGGCCTACCTTTCCACACCAGACAGAGTGGGACCTATCTTTCCACCCCAGACAGTGTAGGACCTACCTTTCCACCCTAGACAGAGCAGGTCTACCTTTCCACCCCAGACACAGTAGACCTACCTTTCCACCCCAGACAGACTAGGCCTACCGACACAGAACAACGCAAGCTTTAACTGCTGGCTACTCTTCTTCTGTGGTTTAACCCAACGAGAGAAGGTCATAAGTGTTTCCCGATAATCTGTCTGGTTTAAAAATCTTAAAGTTTCAGCACCACAATATAAGTGACTTGAATCTGGCTTATTGTGACGTCAATAACTCTGAGAAAGACATCATGGGCAAGAAACATTGTTTTTAATCCCCCAAACATTGTACACTCAGTGTATAGACTAATAAGCAATTAATTCTAAAATACTGAGAAATATATGTCATCATAATTGACCCTCCCTTGGACTAGATGAAAAAAAAAAGAATATTGAACCCTCCCCTTGACTGAGCATGTCCCTCCCATTTTTACTCCGGGTAAATTTACTATAGATCCTCCTCTAACCAGTAGTTCTCCATTAGGAGGTTTGGCCATCTCTAACTAGTAGTTCTCTATGAGGAGGTTTGGCCAAATCTCACCATTAGTTCTCTATGAGGAGGTTTGGCCACCTCTAACTAGTAGTTCTCTATGAGGAGGTTTGGCCACCTCTAACTAGTTATTCATGAGGAGGTTTGGCCACCTCTAACTAGTAGGTCTCTTTGAGGAGGTTTGGCCACCTCTAACTAGTAGTTCTCTACGAGGAGGTTTGGCCACCTCTAACTAGTTATTCATGAGGATGTTTGGCCACCTCTAACTAGTAGTTCTCTATGAGGAGGTTTGGCCACCTCTAACTAGTTATTCATGAGGAGGTTTGGCCACCTCTAACTAGTAGTTCTCCATGAACAGGTTTGGCCTCCTCTAACTAGTAGTTCTCCATGAGGAGGTTTGGCCACCTCTAACCAGTAGTTCTCTATGAGGAGGTTTGGCCACCTCTAACTAGTAGTTCTCTATGAGGAGGTTTGGCCACCTCTAACCAGTAGTTCTCTATGAGGAGGTTTGGCCACCTCTAACCAGTAGTTCTCTATGAGGAGGTTTGGCCACCTCTAACCAGTAGTTCTCTACGAGGAGGTTTGGCCACCTCTAACTAACTATTCATGAGGATGTTTGGCCACCTTCAACTAGTAGTTATTCATGAGTAGGTTTGGCCTCCTCTAACTAGTAGTTCTCCATGAGGAGGTTTGGCCTCCTGAAACTAGTAGTTATTCATGAGGAGGTTTGGCCTCCTGAAACTAGTAGTTATTCATGAGGAGGTTTGGCCTCCTCTAACTAGTAGTTCTTCATGAGGAGGTTTGGCCACCTCTAACTAGTAGTTATTCATGAGGAGGTTTGGCCACCTTCAACTAGTAGTTCTCCATGAGCAGGTTTGGCCACCTCTAACCAGTTGTTCTCTATGAGGAGGTTTGGCCACCTCTAACTAGTAGTTCTCTATGAGGAGGTTTGGCCACCTCTAACTAGTAGTTATCCATGAGGAGGTTTGGCCACCTCTAACCAGTAGTCCTCTATGAGGAGGTTTGGCTACCTCTAACTAGTAGTTATTCATGAGTAGGTTTGGCCTCCTCTAACTAGTAGTTCTCCATAAGGAAATTTGGCTACCTCTAACTAGTAGTTCTTTTTTGTGGCTGCTCGGCCATGGAAAACCATTTCATGAAGCTTCCGATGAACAGTGCTACGAGCTTCAGCACTCGGCGACCCCATTCTGTGAACTTGCTACCACTTTGTGGCTGAGCCATTATTGCTCCTAGACATTTCCACTTCACAATAACAGCACTTACAGTTGACCGGGGCAGCTCTAGCAGGGCAGACATTTGACAAACTGACTTGTTGGAAAGGAGGCATCTTATGACGGTGCCACGTTGGAAGTCACTGAGCACTTCAGTAAGGCCATTCTACTGCCAGTGTTTGTCTATGGAGAGTGCATGGCTGTGTGTTTGATTGTATACACCTGTCAGTAATGGGTGTGACTAAAATAGCTGAATCCACTCATTTGAAAGGGTGTTCACATCATTTTCGTCAACATCCGCTGAATTGCAGAGCGCCAAATTCAAATTAAATTACTAAAAATATTAAATTTTCATGAAATCACAAGTGCAGTATACCAAAATACAGCTTAGCTTGTTGTTAATCCACCTGGCGTGTCAGATTTCAAAAAAGCTTTACAGCGAAAGCAAACCAAGCGTTTATGTTAGGACAGCACTTAGGACAAAATATTACAAACACTAGCAGCCAAGTAGATTGGTCACGAACGTCAGAAAAGCAATAAATTAAATCACTTACCTTTGATGACCTTTGGATGTTTGCACTCACGAGACTCCCAGTTACACAGTAAATGTTTGTTTTGTTCGATAAAGATTATTTTTATATCCAAAAATCTCAATTTCGTTGGCGTATTTTGTTGAGTAATCCACAGGGTCTTTCGGTCACGACGGGGCAGACCAAAAGTCCAAATAGTATCCGTAAAGTTCGCGGAAACATGTAAAACGTTTTTTTTATAATCAATCCTCAGGTTGGTTTTACAATAAATAATCGATAATATTTCAACCGCTTTTTCAATAGGAGAGAGAGAGAGAAAAGGTCTCGCTCCAGAGGCTCGCGCATGCACAATTCTGAGAGCTATCCACTGATGCGATGTGATCATTCTCGCTCATTTTTCAGAATAAACGCCTGAAACTATGTCTAAAGACTGTTCACACCTTGTGGAAGCCATAGGGAAAGGAATCTGGTTGATATCCCTAGGCAGGAAATGGAACATAGAGGTATAAAAAAAACAGCACTTCCTGGTTGGATATTCCTCAGGTTTTCGCCTGCAATATCAGTTCTGTTATACTCACAGACAATATTTTGACGGTTTTGGAAACTTTAGAGTGTTTGCTATCCTAATCCGCCATTATATATTATATGCATATTCTAGCTTCTGGGCCTGAGAAATAGGCAGTTTCATTTGGGCACGTTTTTCATCCAAACATCAAAATACTGCCCCCTAGTCTCAAGAGGTTTTAAAGAAAGAAGAAGATACACTACCGGCCAAAGGTTTGGACACACCTACTCATTCATGTTGTTTTTCTTTATTTATTTGTACTATTTTCTACATTGTAGAATAATCTGAGCCACTTTATTTTAATTTTTTGGTTGAGTTGGAGACATGAATCCAACATATCATAGAGTTTATTGACGCACCAATGCGTCCATCTAAGTAACATAATAAAAAAATCCCCATCAAAATACGTACAATTTAAGGTAGAGATTCATTGCGTCTTAATCCACCGCATCTGCCTATGATACAAGATGGCGGCCAAGATACAGCGGTGTTTGACCATGAAACATTCAAAAAACTGGTCTTCTCGCGAAAACGTCCGAACGGTTTGGCCTACAAGCTAATATGGAAAGATGAGACTCTCATGATGGTTCGTTCTTCTCTACAAAGTCGATACCGTCGATGTGCCAACTTCTGTTCGTCCAAACCATTTGGGCTACAAACTAATGTGACCCCCACTGTGGAAAAGGGAGATTCCCTCAAACATGATGGTGTTCTCGGTTTTGCTCTGTGACCTCCACAAGTGTCACTGGACTCATCTGTAGGTAACCAGTAGCGGTTAAAAACATTAATGGAAGTATGGAGGTAGTTTTGTGCCTACCACAAAAAAGGGGTTAAAAATGTGTAAAACATATATATATTTCCTGAGCTTTCTTATATCACCTAGATATACAAGTAGGACAGACATTTCAAAAACCTTATTCTTTATGATTTACTTTTTTGACTGTCTTTGCCAAGTCTTTGCCATTTATTAAATGCGTTTCTATGGGCTGTAGTACTGCCCATTTTTAAACCTAAATGGGTCTTAAAATTCTAAATTAAATAGCTAAAATGATCCATGGTATGACCATCTTAAAACAATTCCATATGTCAGCTTAGACTCCCAAGGTTTTAACTTGTCAACTAGTTAATATGCATTTCATTGTATTTCTAAAGTGATTTAATTCCAATTTGTCTACAAAATAATCATTGATATGTTGGATTCAAAAAGTCCATCATTACTTTAAGACATAAAGGTCAGTCAGTCCTGAACATTTCAAGAACTTTGAAAGTTTCTTCAAGTGCAGTCGCAAAAACCATCAAGCGCTGTGATGAAACTGGCTCTCATGAGGACCACCACAGGAAAGGAAGAGCCAGAGGATAAGTTCATAAGAGTTATCAGCCTCATAAACTGCAGCCCAAATAAATGCTTCACAGAGTTTTTAAAAAACAGACACGTCAACATCAACTGTTCAGAGACTGTGTGAATCAGGCCTTCGTGGTCGAATTGCTGCAAAGAAACCACTTCTAAAAGACACCAATAAGAATAAGAGACTTGCTTGTACCAAAAAAACATGAGCAATGGAAATTAGACCGGTGGAAATATGTCCTTTGGTCTGATGAGTCCAAATATGACATTTTTGGTTCCAACCGCTTTCTTTGTGAGATGCAGATTAGGTGAACGAATGATCTCCGCATGTGTGGTTCCCACCGTGAAGCATGGAGGAGGAGGTGTGACGGTGCTTTGCTGGTGACACTGTCAGTGATTTATTTTGAATTCAAGGCACACAACTAGCATGGCTACCACAGCATTCTGCAGCAGTACACCATCCCATCTAGTTTGGGCTTAGTGGGACTATCATTTGTTTTTCAACAGGACAATTACCCAACACACCTCCAGGCTGTGTAAGGGCTATTTGCCCAAGAAGGAGAGTAATGGAATGCATCAGATGACCTGGCCTCCACAATCACCAGACCTCAACCCAATTGAGATGGTTTGGGATGAGTTGAACCTCAGAGTGAAGGAAAAGCAGCCAACAAGTGCTCAGCATATGTGGGAACTCCTTCAAGACTGTTGGAAAAGCATTCCAGTTTAAGCTGGTTGAGAGAATTCCAAGAGTGGGTAAAGCTGCCATCAAGGCAAAGAGTATCTACTTTGAAGAATCTATAAGCTATAAAAAAAAATAAAGAGAGTCGCACACTCTATATATAAACTCCCAGTAATTTATTGGGTAAATCACCAAAGTTTCGGTATCAATGCAACTTCTTCAGGGTGAAATATATTCTAAAATATATTTTGATTTGTTTAACACTTTTTTGGTTACTACATGATTCCATATGTGCTATTTCGTAGTTTTGATGTCTTCAGTATTATTCTACATAGACATGTATGTAGAAAAACCCTTTAATGAGTAGTTATATCCAACATTGTGACTGGTACTGTATGTAGTGTATGTGATCGTGTACAAATAATAATAATACATAATAATTTATTGAATTTATATTGCACTTTTGTACCAACTGAGTTACTCAAAGTGCTTTAAATAGTAGGGGGGAAATCATCTCATCCACCATCATTATGTAGCACCCTCATCTCAGTGATGCACACAGACCATTTTTGTACCAGAACGCTCATCACCCATCAGCCCCCCCCCCCCCCCCCCCCCCCCAGTCTTACAATAAGCGCCATGGGATTTTGAATGACCTCAGAGAGTCAGGACACCCGTTTTAACGTCCCATCCAAAAGACGGCACCCTACACGGGGCAGTGTCCTCAAATGTAATTAAGGTTTGAAATTATTATGTTTTTAGTCAAATATTATATTTGAAGTCAATTTGCAAATGATTTGTTTCATTTTATTATGTTCCGGACCAGAGAGAATTGGCCTGCGTCTGAATCTAGCTGTAGACTGTGTCACAAAGCCTACTGTACTGTCTAGATAGACTTTAGCAGGTTGTTGTACAACACAAGTCAAACCTCCTGGTGTCTCCTGGTGAATGATTTGAAACTCATCGTCTGGTTCTGTTATACCAGATTCAGTCGTGTTTCAGAACCATTCAGTCATGTTTCAGAACCATTCAGGCATGTTTCAGAACCATTCAGGCATGTTTCAGAACCATTCAGTCGTGTTTCAGAACCATTCAGTCGTGTTTCAGAACCATTCAGACATGTTTCAGAACCATTCAGTCGTGTTTCAGAACCATTCAGACATGTTTCAGAACCATTCAGACATGTTTCAGAACCATTCAGTCGTGTTTCAGAACCATTCAGTCGTGTTTCAGAACCATTCAGACATGTTTCAGAACCATTCAGACATGTTTCAGAACCATTCAGGCATGTTTCAGAACCATGGATAGCTCTAGCGACAAACTCAATGTGCCACACACTAAGGGGGTAAATGTTATTTATAATGAGGGTTACATAGAGAAAATCAGACCTCTCTGAAAGGAAAATGGATGGCCCTGCCTTCAGCAAAATATATTTGACCAAAACCCTCCGAGAATACAAGTGACCCTCCCCTATACACACAATAATAATTCAAACATAAAATGGATAGTAGGGAACATGTCTACCGTTTACCCTCACTTCTTGGACCAGAGCCTTAGATATGAAGTTTTAGAAACTGTTCTTCGTCCTGTCAGCGTTACATGGCAACGCAGGATAGAGCACAGGGCTGCTGGGGGCCAGAAGGTTGTGGGTTCACAGACCACTGTGGACAAGGGGTGGAAATATCTCCTTCATAGTAAAAGCATTGCATGAATCTATCATCCTATATCTCCTTCATAGTAAAAGCATTGCATGAATCTATCATCCTATTTGCAGGTCCGAGAAAAAAAAAAGTTTTATACAATTCTACGTAATTTTTATATATTTTTTTATACGACATGAATTACAGAGATTACAGGCTAAGAATGGACAAAGAGATAGGCCTGTGTTCATCTCATCATATTTTTCCAATGCCAAATCAGTGTGTCTTGTTAAATCTGAGACTTAATTAGGAAGCTGAGTACTTTCAAAAGTTAGTCCTACAGAGTAGGCCTACCCTTCCACCCCAGACAGAGTAGGTCTACCTTTCCACCCCAGGCAGAGTAGGTCCTACCTTTCCACCCCAGACAGAGTAGGTCTACCTTTCCACCCCAGGCAGAGTAGGCCTACCTTTCCACACCAGACAGAGTGGGACCTATCTTTCCACCCCAGACAGTGTAGGACCTACCTTTCCACCCTAGACAGAGCAGGTCTACCTTTCCACCCCAGACACAGTAGACCTACCTTTCCACCCCAGACAGACTAGGCCTACCGACACAGAACAACGCAAGCTTTAACTGCTGGCTACTCTTCTTCTGTGGTTTAACCCAACGAGAGAAGGTCATAAGTGTTTCCCGATAATCTGTCTGGTTTAAAAATCTTAAAGTTTCAGCACCACAATATAAGTGACTTGAATCTGGCTTATTGTGACGTCAATAACTCTGAGAAAGACATCATGGGCAAGAAACATTGTTTTTAATCCCCCAAACATTGTACACTCAGTGTATAGACTAATAAGCAATTAATTCTAAAATACTGAGAAATATATGTCATCATAATTGACCCTCCCTTGGACTAGATGAAAAAAAAAAGAATATTGAACCCTCCCCTTGACTGAGCATGTCCCTCCCATTTTTACTCCGGGTAAATTTACTATAGATCCTCCTCTAACCAGTAGTTCTCCATTAGGAGGTTTGGCCATCTCTAACTAGTAGTTCTCTATGAGGAGGTTTGGCCAAATCTCACCATTAGTTCTCTATGAGGAGGTTTGGCCACCTCTAACTAGTAGTTCTCTATGAGGAGGTTTGGCCACCTCTAACTAGTTATTCATGAGGAGGTTTGGCCACCTCTAACTAGTAGTTCTCTACGAGGAGGTTTGGCCACCTCTAACTAGTTATTCATGAGGATGTTTGGCCACCTCTAACTAGTAGTTCTCTATGAGGAGGTTTGGCTACCTCTAACTAGTAGTTCTCCATGAGGAGGTTTGGCCACCTCTAACCAGTAGTTCTCTATGAACAGGTTTGGCCTCCTCTAACTAGTAGTTCTCCATGAGGAGGTTTGGCCACCTCTAACCAGTAGTTCTCTATGAGGAGGTTTGGCCACCTCTAACCAGTAGTTCTCTACGAGGAGGTTTGGCCACCTCTAACCAGTAGTTCTCTATGAGGAGGTTTGGCCACCTCTAACTAGTAGTTATTCATGAGGTTTGGCCTCCTCTAACTAGTAGTTATTCATGAGGAGGTTTGGCCTCCTCTAACTAGTAGTTATTCATGAGGAGGTTTGGCCTCCTCTAACTAGTAGTTATTCATGAGGAGGTTTGGCCACCTCTAACTAGTAGTTCTTCATGAGGAGGTTTGGCCTCCTCTAACTAGTAGTTATTCATGAGGAGGTTTGGCCTCCTCTAACTAGTAGTTATTCATGAGGAGGTTTGGCCTCCTCTAACTAGTAGTTATTCATGAGGAGGTTTGGCCACCTCTAACTAGTAGTTCTTCATGAGGAGGTTTGGCCTCCTCTAACTAGTAGTTATCCATGAGGAGGTTTGGCCACCTCTAACCAGTAGTCCTCTATGAGGAGGTTTGGCCACCTCTAACTAGTAGTTCTTCATGAGGAGGTTTGGCCTCCTCTAACTAGTAGTTCTTCATGAGGAGGTTTGGCCTCCTCTAACTAGTAGGTATTCATGAGGTTTGGCCTCCTCTAACTAGTAGTTATTCATGAGGAGGTTTGGCCTCCTCTAACTAGTAGTTATTCATGAGGAGGTTTGGCCTCCTCTAACTAGTAGTTATTCATGAGGAGGTTTGGCCTCCTCTAACTAGTAGTTATTCATGAGGAAGTTTGGCCACCTCTAACTAGTAGTTCTTCATGAGGAGGTTTGGCCTCCTCTAACTAGTAGTTATCCATGAGGAGGTTTGGCCACCTCTAACCAGTAGTCCTCTATGAGGAGGTTTGGCCACCTCTAACTAGTAGTTCTTCATGAGGAGGTTTGGCCTCCTCTAACTAGTAGTTCTTCATGAGGAGGTTTGGCCTCCTCTAACTAGTAGGTATTCATGAGGTTTGGCCTCCTCTAACTAGTAGTTATTCATGAGGAGGTTTGGCCTCCTCTAACTAGTAGTTATTCATGAGGAGGTTTGGCCTCCTCTAACTAGTAGTTATTCATGAGGAAGTTTGGCCACCTCTAACTAGTAGTTCTTCATGAGGAGGTTTGGCCTCCTCTAACTAGTAGTTATCCATGAGGAGGTTTGGCCACCTCTAACCAGTAGTCCTCTATGAGGAGGTTTGGCCACCTCTAACTAGTAGTTCTTCATGAGGAGGTTTGGCCTCCTCTAACTAGTAGTTATCCATGAGGAGGTTTGGCCACCTCTAACCAGTAGTCCTCTATGAGGAGGTTTGGCCACCTCTAACTAGTAGTTCTTCATGAGGAGGTTTGGCCACCTCTAACTAGTAGTTATCCATGAGGAGGTTTGGCCACCTCTAACCAGTAGTTCTCTATGAGGAGGTTTGGCCACCTCTAACCAGTAGTTCTCTATGAGGAGGTTTGGCCACCTCTAACCAGTAGTTCTCTATGAGGAGGTTTGGCCACCTCTAACCAGTAGTCCTCTATGAGGAGGTTTGGCCACCTCTAACTAGTAGTTCTTCATGAGGAGGTTTGGCCACCTCTAACTAGTAGTTATCCATGAGGAGGTTTGGCCACCTCTAACCAGTAGTTCTCTATGAGGAGGTTTGGCCACCTCTAACTAGTAGTTATCCATGAGGAGGTTTGGCCACCTCTAACCAGTAGTTCTCTATGAGGAGGTTTGGCCACCTCTAACTAGTAGTTATCCATGAGGAGGTTTGGCCACCTCTAACCAGTAGTTCTCTATGAGGAGGTTTGGCCACCTCTAACCAGTAGTTCTCTATGAGGAGGTTTGGCCACCTCTAACTAGTAGTTCTTCATGAGGAGGTTTGGCCACCTCTAACTAGTAGTTCTTCATGAGGAGGTTTGGCCACCTCTAACTAGTAGTTCTTCATGAGGAGGTTTGGCCACCTCTAACTAGTAGTTATTCATGAGGAGGTTTGGCCACCTCTAACTAGTAGTTATTCATGAGGAGGTTTGGCCTCCTCTAACTAGTAGTTATTCATGAGGAGGTTTGGCCTCCTCTAACTAGTAGTTATTCATGAGGAGGTTTGGCCACCTCTAACTAGTAGTTATTCATGAGGAGGTTTGCCCTCCTCTAACTAGTAGTTATTCATGAGGAGGTTTGGCCTCCTCTAACTAGTAGTTATTCATGAGGAGGTTTGGCCACCTCTAACTAGTAGTTATTCATGAGGAGGTTTGGCCACCTCTAACTAGTAGTTATTCATGAGGAGGTTTGGCCACCTCTAACTAGTAGTTATCCATGAGGAGGTTTGGCCACCTCTAACTAGTAGTTCTTCATGAGGAGGTTTGGCCACCTCTAACTAGTAGTTATTCATGAGGAGGTTTGGCCACCTCTAACTAGTAGTTATTCATGAGGAGGTTTGGCCACCTCTAACTAGTAGTTATTCATGAGGAGGTTTGGCCTCCTCTAACTAGTAGTTATTCATGAGGAGGTTTGGCCTCCTCTAACTAGTAGTTATTCATGAGGAGGTTTGGCCATCCCTTTCTTTATACACTGAATTGTTGAAAGAAATACCAAATAAAAGCCTGGGCACCGCAGTGTGTCTAGAACCAGGTGCTGGTTTTTGCAGGAACAAGTATGAATCCATTTTGGATTGGCTCTGAATCGTTTCGGCACACTGTGAACTTTGAACTCTCTGTCTACCAACCAGGTTGAAGAGAAAGATCTTAGCCTTGATGACAATGTCCTGTTGGATGAAAACTTTGAGGCTGGGTACGAGGCCGGAGAAGAGGAGGAAGAAATTGAGGAGGAGGAAGATGAGGAGGAGGAGGAAGAGGAGGAGGAAGAAGAGGAGGAGGAAGAGGAGAGCACCAAGATGAAGATTCTGGGTTGCGTCGCTGCCGTGGCGTCCAAAGTGAAGGAGATCATTGGGAATCTGATCACCACCGCAGGGAAAGTGGTGGTCACCATACTACTAGGGCTAACAGGTCAGTGTCTTTCAGTGGTAGAATCAGCCTCCAACTATCTTACTGTGTTCAAACCCTTCTTCATGAGTGCTATTACATTTCTTAAATATGACTATAGTGAAAATAGGGCCCAGAGATTGTCTTAGTCAGGTCACGGGGTCAGAGGAAAAACTTCTGGTCTTCTCTGTTATATCTGAATGCTCACATCTCACCCACAGTGTAGCTTGCTGTAAATAAACTTCTGGTCATATTTCTTATCTGAATGCTTATTATTTTTCCACCAGGTATCATGCTGCCCCCCCCCCCCCCTGAACTCGGCAGTCTACTTATTGATTGGTTGATTGATTGATGAATTGATTTATAAATGTCTGTGTATTTTTAAGGTATAATTCTGCCCTCCCTGACGTCGGCGGTCTATTTCTTCGTGTTCCTGTTCCTGTGTACGTGGTGGTCGTTCTGCCGGACCTTCGACACCCTCATCTTCAGCTGTATGTGTGTCCTCATGGCCATATTCAGCGCTGGACACCTGGTCGTCCTCTACCTCTATCAGTTTCAGTTCTTCCACGAGTTCATCCATCCAGAGGACAGCTACATCAGGTTAGATACTGGAAAGAACTTTCTTTCTTTCTTTCTTTTTAAATGACTGCATTAGGTGAGTTGCTCTACATGTACCCAGGCTGCCATGCCTCTGTTTGATGACAGATCTTCAGTTGCTACTATGACTTCAGGGTGCACCACCTTGGATGGTTAGCAACGCGTCCGTAATGGGTCTGCGGTCAAACGACCACCCCTCATCACTGTCCAACGACCACCCCTCATCACTGTCGAACGACCACCCCTCATCACTGTCCAACGACCACCCCTCATCACTGTCAAACGCTCCTTAGAACACTTCAGCGAGCAGGCCTTTCTAATCGACCTGGCCCGGGTATCCTGGAAGGATATTGACCTCATCAGTAGAGGATGCCTGGTTATTATTTAAAAGTGCTTTCCTCTCCATCTTAAATAAGCATGCCCCATTCACAAAAATGTAGAACCAGGAACAGATATAGCCCGTTGCTTCACTCCAGACCTGACTGCCCTTGACCAGCACAAAAACATCCTGTCTGCGTACTGCATTAGCATCAAATAGCTCCTGCGATATGCAACTTTTCAGGGACATTAGGAACCAATATACACAGGCAGTTAGGAGAGCTAAGACTAGCTTTTTCAAACTGAAATTTGCGTCCTGCAGCACAAACTCCATAAAGTTTTGGGACACTGTAAAGTCCATGGAGAATAAGAGCACCTCCTCCCAGCTGCCCACTGCACTGAGGCTAGGAAACTTTCCACCTGGCCACCCCTACCCTGGTCAACAGCCCTGCACCCCCCATAGCAACTTGCCCAAGCCTGCCCATTTCTCCTTCACCCAAATCCAGATAGCTGATGTTCTGAAAGAGCTGCAAAATCTGGACCCCTACAAATCAGCTGGTCTAGACAATCTGGACCCTCTCGTTCTAAAATGATCTTCCGAAATTGTTGCAACCCTTATTACCAGCCAAACCCTCTTTCGTATCGTCTGAGATCCCCAAAGATTGGAAAGCTGCCGCGGTCATCCCCCTCTTCAAAGGGGGAGACACTCTAGACCCAAACTGTTACAGGCCTATATCTATCCTACCCTGCCTATCTAAGGTCTTCGAAAGCCAAGTTAACAAACAGATCACCGACCATTTCGAATCCCACCGTACCTTCTCTGCTATGAAATCTGGTTTCCGAGCTGGTCATGGGTGCACCTCAGCCACGCTCAAGGTCCTAAACGATATCATAACCTCCATCGATAAGAGACAATACTATGCAGCTGTATTCATCGACCTGACTTTCGACTCTGTCAATCACCACATTCTTATCACATTCCGACTCAAGAGCCTTGGTTTCTCAAATGACTGCCTCGCCTGGTTCACCAACTACTACTCTGATAGAGTTCAGTGTGTCAAATCGGAGGGCCTGTTGTCCAGACCTCTGGCAGTCTCTATGGGGGTGCCACAGGGTTAAAATCTCGGGCCAACTCTTTTCTCTGTATACATCAATGATGTCGCTCTTGCTGCTGGTGATTCTCTGATCCACCTCTACGCAGACGACACCATTCGTGATACCTTCTTTGGACACTGTTAATTAACCTCCAAACGAGCTTCAATGCCATACAACTCTCCTTCCGTGGCCTCCAACTGCTCTTAAATACAAGTAAAACTAAATGCATGCTCTTCAACCGATTACTGCCCGCACCCGCCCACCCGTCTAGCATCACTACTCTGGACGGTTCTGACTTAGAATATGTGGACAACTACAAATATCAAGGTGTTTGGTTAGACTGTAAACTCTCCTTTCAGACTCACATTAAGCATCTCCAATCCAAAATTAAATCTAGAATCTGCTTCCTATTTCACAACAAAGCATCGTTCACTCATGCAGCCACACATACCCTCGTACAACTGACTATCCTGCAGATCCTTGACTTCGCGATGTCATTTACAAATGAGCCTCCAACACTCTACTCAGCTATTTGGATGCAGTCTATCACAGTGCCATCTGTTTTGTCACCAAAGCCCCATATTCTACCTACCACTGCGACCGGTATGCTCTCGTTGGCTGGCCATCGCTTCATATTTGTCGCCAAACCCACTGGCTCCAGGTCATCTATAAGTCTCTGCTAGGTAAAGCCCCGCCTTATCTCAGCTCACTGGTCACCATAGGAGCACCCACCCGCAGCACGCGCTCCAGCAGGTATATCTCACTGGTCACCTCCAAAGCCAATTCCTGATTTGGCCGGTCCTTCCAGTACTCTACTGCCAATGACTGGAACGAATTGCAAAAATCACTGACCCTGGAGACTCATATCTCCCTCACTAACTTTAAGCACCAGCTGTCAGAGCAGCTCACAGATCACTGCACCTGTATATAGCCCATCTGTAAACAGCCCATCCAACTACCTCATCCTCATACTGTTATTTATTTATCTTGCTCCTTTGCGCCCGTCTCTCTACTTGCACATTCATCTTCTGCACATCTATCACTCCGTGTTTTCTTGCTATATTGTATTTACTTCTCCACCATGGCCTTTTTTTTTGCCTTTACCTCGCTTATCTTACCTCATTTGCTCACACTGTATATATATATTTTTTTTCTATTGTATTTTTGACTGTATGTTTGTGTATTCCATGTGTAACTCTGTGTTTTTTGTGTCGCACTGCTTTGCTTGATCTTGGCCAGGTCACAGTTGTAAATGAGAACTTGTTCTCAACTGGCCTACCTGGTTAAATAAAGGTGTTCTCAACTGGCCTACCTGGTTAAATAAAGGTGTTCTCAACTGGCCTACCTGGTTAAATAAAGGTGTTCTCAACTGGCCTACCTGGTTAAATAAAGGTGTTCTCAACTGGCCTACCTGGTTAAATAAAGGTGTTCTCAACTGGCCTACCTGGTTAAATAAAGGTGTTCTCAACTGGCCTACCTGGTTAAATAAAGGTGTTCTCAACTGGCCTACCTGGTTAAATAAAGGTGTTCTCAACTAGTCTACCTGGTTAAATAAAGGTGTTCTCAACTAGTCTACCTGGTTAAATAAAGGTGTTCTCAACTGGCCTACCTGGTTAAATAAAGGTGTTCTCAACTGGCCTACCTGGTTAAATAAAAGTGTTCTCAACTGGTCTACCTGGTTAAATAAAGGTGTTCTCAACTGGCCTACCTGGTTAAATAAAGGTGTTCTCAACTGGCCTACCTGGTTAAATAAAGGTGTTCTCAACTGGCCTACCTGGTTAAATAAAGGTGTTCTCAACTAGCCTACCTGGTTAAATAAAGGTGTTCTCAACTGGCCTACCTGGTTAAATAAAGGTGTTCTCAACTGGCCTACCTGGTTAAATAAAGGTGTTCTCAACTGGCCTACCTGGTTAAATAAAGGTGTTCTCAACTGGCCTACCTGGTTAAATAAAGGTGTTCTCAACTGGCCTACCTGGTTAAATAAAGGTATTCTCAACTGGCCTACCTGGTTAAATAAAGGTGTTCTCAACTGGCCTACCTGGTTAAATAAAGGTGTTCTCAACTGGCCTACCTGGTTAAATAAAGGTGTTCTCAACTGGCCTACCTGGTTAAATAAAGGTGTTCTCAACTGGCCTACCTGGTTAAATAAAGGTATTCTCAACTGGCCTACCTGGTTAAATAAAGGTGTTCTCAACTGGCCTACCTGGTTAAATAAAGGTGTTCTCAACAAGCCTACCTGGTTAAATAAAGGTGTTCTCAACTGGCCTACCTGGTTAAATAAAGGTGTTCTCAACTAGCCTACCTGGTTAAATAAAGGTGTTCTCAACTAGCCTACCTGGTTAAATAAAGGTGAAATAAAAACAAAAAAAAGAAACAAAAAAGAGCCACAGTGCTGTAACATTTTCTGTCACTTTTAGTCTTTACAAACAAAATGTGCATTTAAAATTGCCTCAACTATACTGCAAATGTATGTAACTTTTATATATCGAGGTGCTGCAAGTTCAATAATATGTCTCTCTGTCTCTCGCTCTCTCCCTCCCCTTCCCCCTCTCCCTCTCCCTCTACCTCCCTCTCCCCTCCTCCCCCTCCCCATCTACCCCCCCCTCCCCATCTACCTCCCCCTCTCCATCTCCCTCTACCTCCCCCTCTCCCTCTCCCTCTCCCTCACCCTCTCCCTCCTCCTCCTCCTCTTCCTCTCCCTCACCTTTCCCCTCTCCCTCTCCCTCTCCCTCTCCCTCCTCCTCTCCCTCTCCCTCTCCCTCTCCCTCTACCTTCCCCTCTCCATCTCCCTCTCCCTCTACCTCCCCCTCTCCATCTCCCTCTACCTCCCCCTCTCCGTCTACCTCCCCCTCTCCCTCTCCCTCTCCCTCCCCCTCTCCGTCTACCTCTCCCTCTCCCTCTACCTCCCCCTCCCCCTCCCCCTCTCCCTCTCCCTCCCCCTCCCTCTCACTCCAGTCTGTTCGGTATCTCATCCATCATCCAGACTGACTGCTCCTCCACGTGGAGGATGATAGTTAACCCTGATCTGGCCTGGCACCACTTTGTTAACCCCATTATGCTGCTGCTGCTGTACTACACCCTGGCCACTCTCATACGCCTCTGGCTCCAGGAACCTATACAGGTAGGTAACACCCTGGCCACTCTCATACGCCTCTGGCTCCAGGAACCTATAGAGGTAGGTAACACCCTGGCCACTCTCATACGCCTCTGGCTCCAGGAACCTATAGAGGTAGGTAACACCCTGGCCACTCTCATACTCCTCTGGCTCCAGGAACCTATAGAGGTAGGTAACACCCTGGTATCTCTCATACGCCTCTGGCTCCAGGATCCTATAGAGGTAGGTAACAACATAGAGATACAACCCGTAGACAGGGTAGGTAATAACATAGAGATTACAACCCATAGACAGGGTAAGTATCGACATAGAGATACTAGCCATAGACAGGGTAGGTAACGACATAGAGATACTAGCCATAGAGAGGGTAGGTAACAACATAGAGATACAACCCATAGACAGGGTAGGTAACAACATAGCAATACAACCCATAGACAGGGTAGGTAACAACATAGAAATACAACCCATAGACAGGGTAGGTAACGGCGTAGAGATACAACCCATAGAGGTATGTATAACAACATAGAAATACAACCCATAGAGGTATGTAACAACATTGAGAAAGAACCCATAAAGGTAGGTAACTTTCTCTCTCCCCCTTCCTCTCCCTCCAGTCTGTTTGAGATCTCATCCATCATCGTACACCTCTGGCTTCAGGAACCTATAGAGGTAGGTATGCCCGCCGACGAACCATCAAACAGGCATCAATACAGGACTAAGATTGTATCGTACTACACCAGCTCTTTCGCTTGCAGACTACAAAGGGAAGCACAGCCGCGAGCTGCCCAGTGACACGAGCCTACCAGACGAGCGAAACTACTTCTATTCTATTCTACTTCTATTCTCGAGGCAAGCAACACTGAAACATGCATGAGAGCACCAGCTGTTCCGGAAGACTGTGTGATCACGCTCTCCGTAGCCGAAGTGGGTAAGACCTTTAAACAGGTCAACATTCACAAAGCCGCAGGGCCAGACGGATTACCAGGACGTGTACTCCGAGCATACGCTGATCAACTGTCAAGTGTCTTCACTGACATTTTCAACCTGTCTCTGACTAAGTCTGTAATACCAACCAGACCACCATAACCTGCCTAAATGACTACCGACCCGTAGCACTCACGTCTGTAGTGCTACGGTGCTTTGAAAGGCTGGTCATGGCTCACATCAACACCATTATCCCAGAAACCCTAGACCCACTCCAATTTGCATTCCGCCCCAATAGATCCACAGATGATGCAATCTCTATTGCACTGAGTTTGGAACTCAATAGTGAGTGTTGCAACCGAAGAACAGACAATTTTTACACACTTCAGCACTTCAGAATTTGTTCTGTGAGCGTGTGTAGCCTACCACTTTGTGGCCGAGCTGTTTCCACTTCACAATAACAGCACTTACAGTTGACCGGGGGAGCTCTAGCAGGGCAGAAATATGACAATCTGACTGGTTGGAAAGGTGGCATCCTATGACGGTGCCACGTTGAAAGTCACTGAGCTCTTCAGTAGTAAGGCCATTCTACTGCCAATGTTCGTCTATGGAGATCGCATGTCTGTGTTCTCGATTTTATACACCTGTCAGCAACTGATGTGGCTGAAGTAGCCGAATCCACTCATTTGAAGGGGTGTCCACATACTTTAGTGTGTGATATATAATATATGGCATTTAGCAGAGGCTTTGATCCAAAGCGATTTACCGTCATGCGTGCGTACTTTTAATTATTATTATTTTTTTTTTTTACATATGGGTGGTCCCTGGAATCAAACCCACTATCCTGGTGTTGCAAGCACCATGCTCTACAAACTGAGCTACAGAGGACTATGCTCTACAAACTGAGCTACAGAGGACCATGCTCTACAAACTGAGCTACAGAGGACCATGCTCTACAAACTGAGCTACAGAGGACCATGCTCTACAAACTGAGCTACAGAGGACCATGCTCTACAAACTGAGCTACAGAGGACCATGCTCTACAAACTGAGCTACAGAGGACTATGCTCTACAAACTGAGCTACAGAGGATTATGCTCTACAAACCGAGCTACAGAGGACCATGCTCTACAAACCGAGCTACAGAGGACCATGCTCTACAAACTGAGCTACAGAGGACCATGCTCTACAAACTGAGCTACAGAGGACTATGCTCTACAAACTGAGCTACAGAGGACCATGCTCTACAAACCGAGCTACAGAGGACCATGCTCTACAAACTGAGCTACAGAGGACTATGCTCTACAAACTGAGCTACAGAGGACTATGCTATACAAACCGAGCTACAGAGGACTATGCTCTACAAACTGAGCTACAGAGGACTATGCTCTACAAACCGAGCTACAGAGGACTATGCTCTACAAACTGAGCTACAGAGGACTATGCTCTACAAACCGAGCTACAGAGGACCATGCTCTACAAACTGAGCTACAGAGGACCATGCTCTACAAACCGAGCTACAGAGGACCATGCTCTACAAACTGAGCTACAGAGGACCGCAGCCTATGATGCATATGAATGTTCACATGACAAGGAAAACCTCTGGGCTCTAACCATAGTCCATATTGTGGCTGTGTTGTTCCACAGGGGTTGGTTGCAAAGTCCAAGGAGACGTCTTTTGACTACATCTCCACCCTAGACTGGACCGAAAATGGACCGGTCCACCAGGACCTGTACTCCACCCCACAGTATGAAATGGACCAAATCAATAACATGACAGGTGAGTTTTACTGTACAAACACTGGGGCAAAAGTCTATTCTCGCAAGACACGTGCTGTGAGCAAACCCATTGTAACATTTTAAATATACAGGCCGAGTAGATGGGACGAGTGAAATTATAATCGTCAGCACAATTCATATTGTAATTAAAAATAAAATAAAAAAATTCTGCATGGAGGACATTTTTTTGTAAACTGAGGCCTGGTCAAAAGTATTACATTATATAGGGAATAGATTTGCCATTTGGGATGCCCACTTTTCGCCGATATATCCTGTACTATATCACCCTGTATATACTGTAATATATCACCCTGTATATTCTGTACTATATCACCCTGTATATACTGTACTATATCACCCTGTATATACTATACTATATCACCCTGTATATACTGTAATATATCCCCCTATATCTCCTGTATATACTGTACTATATCACCCCTATATCTCCTGTATATACTGTACTACATCACCCTGTATATTCTGTACTATATCACCCTGTATATACTGTAATATATCCCCCTATATCTCCTGTATATACTGTACTATATCACCCTGTATATTCTGTACTATATCACCCTGTATATACTGTACTATACTGTACTATATCACCCTGTATATACTGTAATATATCCCCCTATATCTCCTGTATATACTGTACTATATCACCCTGTATATTCTGTACTATATCACCCTGTATATACTGTACTATATCACCCTGTATATACTATACTATATCACCCTGTATATACTATACTATATCACCCTGTATATACTGTAATATATCCCCCTATATCTCCTGTATATACTGTACTATATCACCCCTATATCTCCTGTATATACTGTACTACATCACCCTGTATATTCTGTACTATATCACCCTGTATATACTGTAATATATCCCCCTATATCTCCTGTATATACTGTACTATATCACCCTGTATATTCTGTACTATATCACCCTGTATATACTGTACTATACTGTACTATATCACCCTGTATATACTGTAATATATCCCCCTATATCTCCTGTATATACTGTACTATATCACCCTGTATATTCTGTACTATATCACCCTGTATATACTGTACTATATCACCCTGTATATACTATACTATATCACCCTGTATATACTGTACTATATCACCCCTATATCTCCTGTATATACTGTACTACATCACCCTGTATATACTGTACTATATCACCCCTATATCTCCTGTATATACTGTACTATATCTCCTGTATATACTGTACTACATCACCCTGTATATACTGTATTATATCACCCTGTATATACTGTACTATATTACCCTGTATATACTGTACTATATCACCCTGTATATACTGTAGGTATTGTACTATATGAAGTATCTGTGTGTCTTTATCTAAACAGAGAAGGATGAAGGAATGTGTGACTTCAGTCCAACCCTGCGAGAAGAGACTTCTGGGATGGATGGAGCGGAGGAGGAACAGGAGGAGGAGGAGGGCAGAGTGAATGCTGTTGTAACCGTGTTCAGGTTCATTATGAAGCAGAGCTATGTCTGTGCTCTCATAGCCATGATGGTGAGTAGACACCGTGACTGGTCCCTCTGGTGACTGTGCTCACGTCAAGGCGAAAGAAAGCACCTGTGTGTGTGTGTGTGTGTGTGTGTGCGTGCGTGCGTGCGTGCGTGCGTGTGCTCACATCACATCTAAAGAAAGCACCTGTCAACAAATAAATTACCAGAACTGTTTTCTTGATCGTGATTGTAGGAAGGCCTACCTATGTTTTTGTTTTGAGTCACTGTAGATTGAGGTTTTGAGGCTTTCCCAGCTAGCACATTTGGTTCCATGAAAGTTGTGGGAACGTACGTTTTTGGTTTCACATTGGTTGTGGGAACAAAGCTATACGTTTCCTGACCTGTATAAACTGAACGTCTTTTTAAACATTCTGAGAACAGAAGTGAACATTTCGCCAGTTCTGGAAACGTTTATTTTTAGTTTGCAGGGAGGATCTGTGAACACTGGTTTACTCTGGTTCCTTGAACGTTTCCTGGGAGGTCTTATTAACGCTCAGACGATGGACATTTTAGTTTTTTAATAATACAAAAAAAACTTTCACTGAATCTTTCAATGAGAGTTTTTTTCGTGATATTTTATTAGAGTATTTTTTACCTTTTTTATTTATAATTGTCTTTTATATCCAATTGGTAGTTACAGTCTTGTCCCATCGCTGCAACTCCCGTACGGACTTGGGAGAGGTCGAAGGTCGAGAGCCATGCGTCCTCTAAAACACGACCCTGCCAAGCCGAACTGCTTCTTAACTCACTGTTCGCTTAACCCGGAAGCTCGGCGCACCAATGTGTCGGAGGAAACACCGTACAACTGGCGACCGAAGTCAGCTTGCCAAACCCTCCTCTATCCCGGACGACGCTGGGCCAAACCCTCCTCTAACCCGGACGACGCTGGGCCAAACCCTCCTCTAACCCGGACGACACTGGGCCTAACCCTCCCCTAACCCGGACGACGCTGGGCCAAGCCCTCCTCTAACCCGGACGACGCTGGGCCAATTGTGCGCCGCCTCATGGATCTCCCGGTCAGGGCCGGCAGTGATACAGCCTGGGATCAATCCCAGGTCTGTAGTGGCTCTCCCTTAGACCGCTGCGCCAGTCTGATGGTTCTTTCCTTTTTTCTTTACAATAGACATAAACATACAGTGCCTTGCGAAAGTATTCGGCCCCCTTGAACTTTGCGACCTTTTGCCACATTTCAGGCTTCAAACATAAAGATATAAAACTGTATTTTTTTGTGAAGAATCAACAATAAGTGGGACACAATCATGAAGTGGAACGACATTTATTGGATATTTCAAACTTTTTTAACAAATCAAAAACTGAAAAATTGGGCGTGCAAAATGATTCAGCCCCCTTAAGTTAATACTTTGTAGCGCCACCTTTTGCTGCGATTACAGCTATAAGTCGCTTGGGGTATGTCTCTATCAGTTTTGCACATCGAGAGACTGAACTTTTTTTCCATTCCTCCTTGCAAAACAGCTCGAGCTCAGTGAGGTTGGATGGAGAGCATTTGTGAACAGCAGTTTTCAGTTCTTTCCACAGATTCTCGATTGGATTCAGGTCTGGACTTTGACTTGGCCATTCTAACACCTGGATATGTTTATTTTTGAACCATTCCATTGTAGATTTTGCTTTATGTTTTGGATCATTGTCTTGTTGGAAGACAAATCTCCGTCCCAGTCTCAGGTCTTTTGCAGACTCCATCAGGTTTTCTTCCAGAATGGTCCTGTATTTGGCTCCATCCATCTTCCCATCAATTTTAACCATCTTCCCTGTCCCTGCTGAAGAAAAGCAGGCCCAAACCATGATGCTGCCACCACCATGTTTGACAGTGGGGATGGTGTGTTCAGCTGTGTTGCTTTTACGCCAAACATAACGTTTTGCATTTTTGCCAAAAAGTTCAATTTTGGTTTCATCTGACCAGAGCACCTTCTTCCACATGTTTGGTGTGTCTCCCAGGTGGCTTGTGGCAAACTTTAAACGACACTTTTTATGGATATCTTTAAGAAATGGCTTTCTTCTTGCCACTCTTCCATAAAGGCCAGATTTGTGCAATATACGACTGATTGTTGTCCTATGGACAGAGTCTCCCACCTCAGCTGTAGATCTCTGCAGTTCATCCAGAGTGATCATGGGCCTCTTGGCTGCATCTCTGATCAGTCTTCTCCTTGTATGAGCTGAAAGTTTAGGGGGACGGCCAGGTCTTGGTAGATTTGCAGTGGTCTGATACTCCTTCCATTTCAATATTATCGCTTGCACAGTGCTCCTTGGGATGTTTAAAGCTTGGGAAATCTTTTTGTATCCAAATCCGGCTTTAAACTTCTTCACAACAGTATCTCGGACCTGCCTGGTGTGTTCCTTGTTCTTCATGATGCTCTCTGCGCTTTTAACGGACCTCTGAGACTATCACAGTGCAGGTGCATTTATACGGAGACTTGATTACACACAGGTGGATTGTATTTATCATCATTAGTCATTTAGGTCAACATTGGATCATTCAGAGATCCTCACTGAACTTCTGGAGAGAGTTTGCTGCACTGAAAGTAAAGGGGCTGAATAATTTTGCACGCCCAATTTTTCAGTTTTTTATTTGTTAAAAAAGTTTGAAATATCCAATAAATGTCGTTCCACTTCATGATTGTGTCCCACTTGTTGTTGATTCTTCACAAAAAAATACAGTTTTATATCTTTATGTTTGAAGCCTGAAATGTGGCAAAAGGTCGCAAAGTTCAAGGGGGCCGAATACTTTCGCAAGGCACTGTACATAGACAAAAACAACTACATGGCCAATGCTGACAGGTGTATAAAATTCAGCACACAGCCATGCAATCTCCATAGACAAACATCCATGCAATCTCCATAGACAAACATCGGCAGTAGAATGGCCCGTACCCGAAGAGCTCAGTGACTTTTCAACGTGGCACGTTCATAGTATGCCACCTTTCCAACAAGTTAGTTTGTAACATTTCTGACCTGCTGGAGCTGCCCCCGGTCAACTGTTAGTGCTGTTATTGTGAAGTGGCAATGTCGAGGCGCAACAACGGCTCAGCCACTAAGTGGTAGGCCACACAAGCTCACAGAACGGGACTGCCGAGGGCTAAAGCATGTAAAAATCAGTTGTCACTCACTACAGAGTTCCAAACTGTCTCTGGAAGCAGCGCCAGCACAATAACTGTTTGTCGCAAGCTTCATGAAATGGGTTTCCATGGCTGAGCAGCCGTACACAAGCCTAAGATCACCATGCACAATGCCAAGCGTCAACTGGAGTGGTGTAAAGCTCACTGCCATTGGACTCTGGAGCAGTGGAAACACGTTCTCTGGAGTGATGAATCACGCTTCACCATCTGGCAGTTTGATGGACGATTCTGAGTTTGGCGGATGCCAGGAGAATACTACCTGCCCGAATGCATAGTGACAACTGTAAAGTTTGGTGGAGGAAGAATAATGGTCTGGGGCTGTTTTTCATAGATTGTGCCTCTTAGTTATGGTGAAGGGAAACCTTAACTCTACAGCATACAATGACAGTCTATATGATTCTGTGCTTCCAACTTTGTGGCAACAGTTTGGGGAAGGCCCTTTCCTGTTTCAGCATGACGATGCCCCCGTGCACAAAGTGCATACAGATATGGTTTGTTGAAATCGGTGTGGAAGAACTTGACTGGCCTGCACAGAGCCCTGACCTCAACCCCAACGAATGGGATGAATTAGAACGCCGACTGCGAGCCAGGCCTAATCGCCCGACCTCGCTAATGCTCTTGTGGCTGAATGGAAGCAAGTCCTTGCAGTAATGTTCCATCATCTAGTGGAAAGCCTTCCCAGAAGAGTGGAGGCTGTTATAGCAGCAATGGAGGCACAAACTCCATATTAATGCCCATGATGTTGGAATGAGATGTTTGACGAGCCTTTTGGCCATGTAGTGTACATTTCAACTAACTATGAATGAATTCCCGCTTGCTCAGACCCACGTTCCTTCCATACCAACACCCAATGTTGTTTCTAATACTTGTAAGACTATCTATGTTTCTGTCTGTAGCCAGATTTCTATCAACCTTCAAATAATAAATCCTTTTATTCTTCCGTTCTCTTTACGTTGGGCTATCATTTGACTTCCAGTATTTAAGTAATAGCGTCTGCGATATAAGAGAAGGATATAATATATGTCCAATCCATCGGGGTATCTCACCGCACCCTCATGTGCCAAGTCTTGAAATATGCAGATGGACACATTAAAAGTAATCTTACATTGTAAAACTTCTGAGAGACAGCTTTCTAACTCCTCTGCCCATAACTATTGGACTTTATCGCACTCCCAGAAGGCATGAATTATTGAGTCACTGTTAGTACACTTGAGGCATTATTCTGCCATTGTGCCTTAGATTTTTTTCTCTTGTATAATAAATTCTATATATTAATTTATACTGGATTAAGTATAGATTTTCATTCGTTATATTCCAACACTTCATCTTGTGTCAATATTAGTTAATTTTTTATGTTTTTAACATTCCAATTTATATTTGATAGTTTATCTTTTCTTCTAAGAGATTGTCAGTTGGAAAGGCTCTCTGCAGGTTTTCTACATCTTACCTATCATATGAGTATCTTTTGATGACTAAAATAGGATTCCCTCAATATTTCTCCGATGCCCAAAAACTTCCAGGTGACCATTTTGTGTTCTAAATTTATTGTAACTAATTACTTATTTATTTTCTTTCATTTTCTTTTTGTAAAATATATTTTTTTTGTACTTTTACACATTTTTCACCCCAATTTCATGGTATCCAATTGGTAGTTACAGTCTTGTCTCATCGCTGCAACTCCCTGTATGGACTCAGGAGAGGCGAAGGTAGAGAGCCCTGCGTCCTCTGAAAAACGACCCTGCCAAGCCGCACTACTTCTTGACACACTGCTCGCTTAACCCGGAAGCCAGCCGCACCAATGTGTCGGAGGAAACACCGTCCGGCTGGCGACCGAAGTCAGCTTGCAGGCGCCCGGCAGAAGTTGCATATATTTGAAAATGTATAACATTGGTCCAAAATGGCTTTTCAATTCTGGCTTTTCAATTTATTTCACGTCATTTATGGTTTCTATGCCTTTAATTTTCCAATTTATCAGTGAATTCTGAAAAACTATTCAAGGGTTGTTCCAATAAGGGTGTGTGTTTCTAGGGAGTGGTGGTTATTCTAGAATCCATTTTATGTTCCTCTATACTGTTATATAGCGTTCTTAACTATGAAGTTGTTCATGTTTTTAGTTTAATCCTTTGATATACTGAGCATCTTCAATATGATTATTATTTTTTTCTCCCCAATCTCGTGATATCCAATTACGATCTTGTCTCATCGCTTCAACATCCCCAACGGGCTCGGGAGAGGCGAAGGTCGAATCATACGTCCTCCGAAACATGTTTCGCCAAAACACACTTCTTATCACCCGCCCGCTTAACCTGGAAGCCACCAATGTGTCGGAGGAAACACCGTTCACCTGACGACCGAAGTCAGCCTGCAGATTCCTGGTTCGCCACAAGCAGTCACTAGAGAGCGATAAGCCAAGTAAAGCCCCCCCAAACCCTCCCATAGCCCGGACAACACTGGGCCAATTTTCCGCTGCCCTATGGGACTCCCGGTCACGGCGAATGGGACACCGCCTGGGATCGAACCCTAGGCTGTAGTTACGCCCCAACACTGCGATGCAGTGCCTGAGACCGCTGCGCCACACAGGAGACAAAACTTTTACTAGCACTGCTGCTAACTCCAAGCAAAGATTGAACATTTGGAAATTCCTTTCCTAAGGCATTAATCATATGTCTTTTTTATTGTGACATAGTATCAGTGAGATTTTTTTTGTGTGGTTTTTGTGTGTTTTTTTTGTGTGAATTTTACCCATTTTCTTTCAGGTGAACATTTTGTGTTTTAAATTTATTGTAAATAATTATTTATTTTCTTCTTTTTCTTTTTGTAAAATATATATTTTTTGTACTTTTACCCCTTTTTCTCCCCAATTTCGTGATATCCAATTGTTGTAGTAGCTACTATCTTGTCTCATCGCTACAACTCCCGTACGGGCTCGGGAGAGACGAAGGTTGAAAGTCATGCGTCCTCCGATACACATCCCAACCAAGCCGCACTGCTTCTTAACACAGCGCCATCCAACCCGGAAGCCAGCCGCACCAATGTGTCGGAGGAAACACCGTGCACCTGGCAACCTTGGTTAGTGCGCACTGCGCCCAGGCCCGCCACAGGAGTCGCTGGTGCGCAATGAGACAAGGATTTCCCTACCGGCCAAACCCTCCCTAACCCGCTAGGCCAATTGTGCGTCGCCCCATGGACCTCCCGGTCGCGGCCGGTTACGACAGAGCCTGGGCGCGAACCCAGAGTCTCTGGTGGCACAGCTGGCACTGCAGTACAGCGCCCTTAACCTTCTGTTCTCTATCCATGGAATTAGTCCGCTAAGCCACTATGATGGAGCTAGCATGTCGTGTTTCTTTACGCATACAAAAGCTGTTCATTTTTAGCCTATTCAAACAGACAGCATTTCATAGAAAACTTATTAAGATCGGGTGTGGATAGTTAGTTTGGCACGGCAAACAGACCTGAACACACTTCACAAGACGGAAGATAGAGTTTTGTTGATGCTGAGAATGGAATGTTTTTAGATAACATTCTTAGAACGTTCTCTGAACGTTACAAGTTTTTTTTTACTTTCTCTGAACAATTTAAATAGAACCATGAGGAAAACCTGTAGGAAACGTTACACTGAAGTACTGAAATTCCCAAAGAAAAATGTTGTTTCTAAACGTTCTTGGAACAACTCGAGAACATTACTTCAAACCTTTAAATCTAATTAGCATGATACAAAATCCCTATCAAAATCTGCCTGTTTAAGCTAGAGATATGTTTGTTTTGCATGGGCTGTGTCTCAATCCACCTCATCCTCCTATGTCGGCCTTTCGCATCTGTGGAAGGTGGCAAAGCTAAAGCAGTGTTTGTCAGACCAGAAAATCGGTCTTCTCTCAAATATCTGTAGCATCCAAACCATTTGGGCTAGAAACTATTATGGAAAGATGAGACTCTGTCGAACACGTCATGTTTTGCTCCCACATGCCTCACAGGCCTCACAAAACTCATCTGAAGGTCCCAGTTTAAAAAATGTATGGAAGTACAGTACCAGTCAGAAGTTTGGACTCAATCCAGAGTTTTCTTTATTTTAACTATTTTCTACATTGTAGAATAATAGTGAAGACATCAAAACTATGAAATAACACATATGGAATCATGTAGTAACCAAAAAAGTGTTAGAGACTCTAGGCATTCTCTCAACCAGCTTCATGAGGTAGTCATCTGGAATGTATTTCAATTAACTGGTGTGGCTTGTTAAAAGTTCATTTGTGGAATTTCTTTCCTTCTTAATGTGTTTGAGCCAATCAGTTGTGTTGTAACAAGGTCTGGGTGGTAAACAGTAGATAGCCCTATTTGGTAAAAGACCATGTCCATATTAGGGCAAGAACAACTCAAATAAGCAAAGAGAAACGACAGTCCATCATTACTTTAAGACGTGAAGGTCAGTCAATCCGGAAAATGTCAAGAACTTTGAAAAGTTTCTTCAAGTGCAGTCACAATAACCATCAAGCGCTATGATGAAACTGGCTCTCATCTCGGTACCTGATGGCAGTCAGGCTACCTTTGGCGAGCACATGGAGGGCTGTGCGGCCCCCCAAAGAAATGCCACCCCACACCATGACTGACCCACCGCCAAACCGGTCATGCTGGAGGATGTTGCAGGCAGCAGAAAGTTCTCCACGGCGTCTCCAGACTCTGTCACGTCTGTCACGTGTTCAGTGTGAACCTGCTTTCATCTGTGAAGAGCACAGGGCGCCAGTGGCAAATTTGCCAATCTTGGTGTTCTCTGGCAAATGCCAAACGTCCTGCACGGTGTTGGGCTGTAAGCACAACCCCCACCTGTGGACGTCGGGCCCTCATACCACCCTCACGGAGTCTATTTCTGACCGTTTGAGCAGACACATGCACATTTGTGGCCTGCTGGAGGTAATTTTGCAGGGCTCTGGCAGTGCTCCTACTGCTCCTCCTTGAACAAAGGCGGAGGTAGCGGTCCTGCTGCTGGGTTGTTGCCCTCCTACGGCCTCCTCCACGTCTCCTGATGTACTGGTCTGTCTCCTGATAGCGCCTCCATGATCTGGACACTACGTTGACAGACACAGCAAACCTTCTTGACACAGCTCGCATTGATGTGCCATCCTGGATGAGCTGCACGACCTGAGCCACTTGTGTGGGTTGTAGACTCCGTCTCATGCTACCACTAGAGTAAAAGCACCGCCAGCATTCAAAAGTGACCAAAACATCAGCCAGGAAGCATAGGAACTGAGAAGTGGTCAGTGGTCACCACCTGCAGAACCACTCCTTTATTGGGAGTGTCTTGCTAATTGCCTATAATTTCCACCTGTTGTCTATATATATATCCATGTCTCTTTTGACCCTCTCTCTCTCTCTCCCTCTATCTCTACTTCTCTCTTTATCTCCCTCTATCTCCCTCTCTCTCAATTTTCAATTAAATTAAATTAAATTCTCTTTATTGGCATGACGTAACAATGTACATATTGTCAAAGATTATTTAGGATATTTACAATATAAAATAAAAATTATAATCAAAATAGTTAATGGGACAACAGTAACAACAATAACCAAGTGTCAAAATAACCATACATTCAACAATAACAATAAGCATACAGTAGAGTACATGTGCAGGTTGATTGGTCTGTCAGACACTGTCCCTCAACGTATGGCAGGCAGCAATGTAGTGCGCTGCCAACCCACAGCTCTCTGCGTCCTCCCCCAACTGGACGGGTAGCCTATCCTCATCAGAGAGGTCTTTGAAACCTTGAATAAGGGTTTCACTGTTGGGGAAATGACACTCAATTTTTTTTATTTTTTTTTACATTTTGTCAGGAAATGCAGCTTCGTCTCAGGTTCTGCTGTGGTGCAGTGGTTACACAGCCTTTCCTCTACAGGGAGCCAGGTTCTGCTGTGGTGCAGTAGTTACACAGCCTTTCCTCTACAGGGAGCCAGGTTCTGCTGTGGTGCAGTGGTTGTACAGCCTTTCCTCTACAGGGAGCCAGGTTTTCCTGTGTCTGCCCTTCTCAATGGCAAGGCTGTGCTCACTGAGTCTGTACTTTGTCAAGGTTTTTCTAAGGTTTTGATCACAACCATGGTCAAATATTTAGCCACAGTGTACTGTCTATTTAGGGCCAGATAGCACTGCATTTTGCTTTGTGTTTGTGCTTGTCTTTCCCAATAAGAAATGTAGTGTTGTTTTGACTGTGCTGTAATTTGGTTTATCCTGATTGATTGGATGTTCTGGTCCTGAGACTTCAGTGTGTTAGTAGAACAGGTTTGTGAACTCAGTCCCAGGACAAGCTGGATGAGGGGACTTTTCTTTGCCCAGCTCTTGGCATTGCAGGGCTTGGTAGTGATATGAGAGGGAGTCACTGTATTTTAGATGTTTCCAAAACTTAATTGCTCTTTTTTGAGTTTTTATTATTAGTGGATGTTGACCTAATTCTGCCCTGCATCCATTGTTTGTAGTTTTCCTCTGGACATATAGGAGAATCTTACTCTGCATGCAGGGTTTCAATGGGGTGTTTGTCCCATTTGATGAAATCTTGTTTTGCAAGTGGACCCCACACTTCGCTGCCATAAAGTGCAATTGGTTCAATGACATGTTCAATTAGTTTTAGCCAAATTTTAATAGGTATTTTAATTAGCTTTTTAATGTCGTAGAATGCCCTGCGTGCTTTATCTCTCAGTTAATTCACTGCCTCATTAAGGTGTCCAGTTGAGCTTATTTTTAAACCTCAGTACTTGTAGTGTGTACAGTATATATTTTGTACCAATTGAGAACTTTGATCTAATTCCCTGAGATCTGGATCTTCTCTCTGTTACCCCCCCCCCCCTCTCTCTTTCTGTCTCTCCCTCCCCAGGCGTGGAGCATCACGTATGTTAGCTGGCTGACGTTTGTGTTCCTGATGTGGTCGTGTATGTTGTGGATGGTGAGGGACCGTCGTCGTTACACCATGCTAACCTCTCCCTTCATGGTGCTCTATGGGAACCTGCTCATTGTGCTGCAGTACATCTGGAGCTTTGAGCTGCTGGAGCCCGTACCTGGACTCTTCCTCAAGATGGACGTGCCCTTCAGGCAGCTGGGTTCCAAGGTAAACGGGTAGAGACAGAACTGGTCTGAGTAAACAGGTAGAGACAGAACTGTTCTGAGTAAACAGGTAGAGACAGAACTGGTCTGAGTAAACAGGTAAAGACAGAACTGGTCTGAGTAAACGGGTAGAGACAGAACTGTTCTGAGTAAACAGGTAGAGACAGAATTGTTCTGAGTAAACAGGTAGAGACAGAACTGTTCTGAGTAAACAGGTAGAGACAGAACTGTTCTGAGTAAACAGGTAGAGACTTCCTGTGTCTATAATGATGTCTGTTGTCTGTACGTCCTGTGCCAGTGATGATGTCTGCTGTCTGTACTTCCTGTGTCAGTAATGATGTCTGTTGTCTGTTGTCTGTCTCTAGATCCTATGCCTGTTGAGCTTTTGGCTGTTGCTGATACAGACTCTGACAGAGAGACAGGAGGAGCAGAGAGAGGAGGATGCTGTACTCACTGACGTACATGTGGATAACCAACCCAAGAAGAAGAAGGGTCAGAACCAATATCACAGCTGCTCAACAACATACTGTTTTTATCATGTGTGACCGACTGGGTTCAAATCTGGGTTTCCTGCATGCCACAAAACTGTGTTAGCCCGCTGAGCTGAAGCCTGGGCATTAGCTCAGGGAGCTAACACAAGTCTTCAGGTCTCAGGCAACGTTATCACAGGAATGACATTACAGCAAATGCTACAATATCCTGTTATCATTTACATCCTGCTATCATTTACATCCTGTTGTCCACACTGCTATCATTTACATCCTGTTGTCCACACTGCTATCATTTACATCCTGTTATCCACACTGCTATCATTTACATCCTGTCGTCCACACTGCCATAATTTACATCCTGTTGTCCACACTGCTATCATTTACATCCTGTTATCCACACTGCTATAATTTACATCCTGTTGTCCACACTGCTATCATTTACATCCTGTTGTCCACACTGCTAACATTTACATCCTGTTGTCCACACTGCTATCATTTACATCCTGTTGTCCACACTGCTATCATTTACATCCTGTTGTCCACACTGCTATCATTTACATCCTGTTGTCCACACTGCTATCATTTACATCCTGTTATCCACACTGCTATCATTTACATCCTGTTGTCCACACTGCTATCATTTACATCCTGTTGTCCACACTGCTATCATTTACATCCTGTTATCCACACGGCTATCATTTACATCCTGTTATCCACACTGCTATCATTTACATCCTGTTGTCCACACTGCCATCATTTACATCCTGTTGTCCACACTGCTATCATTTACATCCTGTTATCCACACTGCTATCATTTACATCCTGTTATCCACACTGCTATCATTTACATCCTGTTGTCCACACTGCCATCATTTACATCCTGTTGTCCACACTGCTATCATTTACATCCTGTTGTCCACACTGCTATCATTTACATCCTGTTATCCACACTGCTATCATTTACATCCTGTCATCCACACTGCTATCATTTACTTCCTGTTATCCACACTGCTATCATTTACATCATGTTGTCCACACTGCTATCATTTACATCCTGTTGTCCACACAGCTATCATTTACGTACAATTCATCATGTAGGACCACTTACCCGGTATCTCCTGTCTGGTACCTTGTTTATAGAGGAAGAGGAGGATGAGGAAGGAGGGGAGCAGGACATCATGCAGGTTCTGGGGAACATGGTGATGGAGATGCTGGTGAAATACTGGATCTATATCTGTGGAGGGATGTTCTTCTTCGTCAGCTTCGAGGGACGCATGGTCATGTATAAGATCATCTACATGATGCTCTTCCTCTTCTGTGTGGCGCTCTATCAGGTACACACACGCACGCACGCACACATACACACACACACACACACACACACACACACACACACACACACACACACACACACACTACCATTCAAAGGTTTGGGGTCACTTAGAAATGTCCTTGTTTTTGAAAGAAAAGCTTCTTTTTTGGGGGGTCCATTTTAAAATAACATCAAATTGATCAGAAATACAGTGTAGACATTGTTAATGTTGTAAATGACTATTGAGGCTGGAAACGGTTGATTTTTGTATGGAATATCTACATAGGCAGTACAGAGGCCCATTATCAGCAACCATCACTCCTGTGTTTCAATGGCACTTTGTGTTAGCTAATCCAAGTTTATCATTTTAAAAGGCTAATTGATCATTAGAAAATCATTTTGCAGTGACGTTAGCACAGCTGAAAACTGTTGTTCTGATTTAAAGAAGCAATTAAACTGTCCTTCTTTAGACTAGTTGAGTATCTGGAGCATCAGCATTTGTGGGTTCGATTACAGGCTCAAAATGGCCAGAAACAAAGACCTTTCTTCTGAAACTCGTCGGTCTATTCTTGTTCTGAGAAATGAAGGCTATTCCATATTCCATTTTGTATACACAGGATGTTACACATGTTAAATCCCTCACCCAAAGGTCTGGGCAAACAACACAGTAAGAGGGATGAACGTCCCTGTCCCCCCAGCTCAAACCCCAAAGGTCTGGGGAAACAACACAGTAAGAGGGATGAACGTCCCTGTCCCCCCAGCTCAAACCCCAAAGGTCTGGGGAAACAACACAGTAAGAGGGATGAACGTCCCTGTTCCCCCAGCTCAAACCCCAAAGGTCTGGGGAAACAACACAGTAAGAGGGATGAACGTCCCTGTTCCCCCAGCTCAAACCCCAAAGGTCTGGGCAAACAACACAGTAAGAGGGATGAACGTCCCTGTCCCCCCAGCTCAAACCCCAAAGGTCTGGGGAAACAACACAGTAAGAGGGATGAACGTCCCTGTTCCCCCAGCTCAAACCCCAAAGGTCTGGGCAAACAACACAGTAAGAGGGATGAACGTCCCTGTCCCCCCAGCTCAAACCCCAAAGGTCTGGGGAAACAACACAGTAAGAGGGATGAACGTCCCTGTCCCCCCAGCTCAAACCCCAAAGGTCTGGGGAAACAACACAGTAAGAGGGATGAACGTCCCTGTCCCCCCAGCTCAAACCCCAAAGGTCTGGGCAAACAACACAGTGAAACATTTAAACCAACCTGGCGTGTGTCTGTGTGTCTGTGTGTGTGTGTTGTGTGTCTGTGTGTGTGTGTGTGTTGTCTCCAGGTGCACTATGAGTACTGGAGGAGGATCCTGAAGTACTTCTGGATGTCTGTGGTGGTCTACACCATGCTGGTCCTCGTCCTGGTCTACACCTTCCAGTTTGAGACTTCTCTACCCTTCTGGTCTAACATGACTGGCATGAGCAAAGAGAAGTGAGTCCTAACCCCTGACCCCTAACCCCTGACCCTCCCTACCCTTCTGGTCTAACATGACTGGCATGAGCAAAGAGAAGTGAGTCCTGACCCCTGACCACTGACCCTAAAGTTCACAAAATTGCTAAAGAGAACATTTGCAATGCTCAGACACCTACATTTCTCTATACATTTAGTCCTGCATTAGTGAAAGATGTGATGTATGGTGTGGTCTGTCTCCTGACTGAAGGACCTCGGGTTGAGATATGATGTGGTCTGTCTCCTGACTGAAGGACCTGGGGTTGAGATATGATGTGGTCTGTCTCCTGGCTGAAGGACCTGGGGTTGAGATATGGTGTGGTCTGTCTCCTGACTGAAGGACCTCGGGTTGAGATATGATGTGGTCTGTCTCCAGGCTGAAGGACCTGGGGTTGAGATGTGATGTGGTCTGTCTCCAGACTGAAGGACCTGGGGTTGAGATATGGTGTGGTCTGTCTCCTGGCTGAAAGACCTGGGGTTGAGATATGATGTGGTCTGTCTCCTGGCTGAAGGACCTGGGGTTGAGATATGATGTTTGGTCTCTGTCTCTCCCCTCCTCTGTCTCCTGACTGAAGGACCTGGGGTTGAGATGTGATGTGGTCTGTCTCCAGGCTGAAGGACCTGGGGTTGAGATGTGATGTGGTCTGTCTCCAGACTGAGGGACCTGGGGTTGAGATATGATGTGGTCTGTCTCCAGACTGAAGGACCTGGGGTTGAGATGTGATGTGGTCTGTCTCCTGGCTGAAGGACCTGGGGTTGAGATATGGTGTGGTCTGTCTCCAGACTGAAGGACCTGGGGTTGAGATATGGTGTGGTCTGTCTCCTGACTGAAGGACCTCGGGTTGAGATATGGTGTGGTCTGTCTCCTGACTGAAGGACCTCGGGTTGAGATATGGTGTGGTCTGTCTCCTGACTGAAGGACCTGGGGTTGAGATGTGATGTGGTCTGTCTCCTGGCTGAAGGACCTGGGGTTGAGATATGATGTGGTCTGTCTCCAGACTGAAGGACCTGGGGTTGAGATATGATGTGGTCTGTCTCCAGACTGAAGGACCTGGGGTTGAGATATGATGTGGTCTGTCTCCTGGCTGAAGGACCTGGGGTTGAGATATGATGTGGTCTGTTTCCAGACTGAAGGACCTGGGGTTGAGATATGGTGTGGTCTGTCTCCAGACTGAAGGACCTGGGGTTGAGATATGATGTTGTCTGTCTCCAGACTGAAGGACCTGGGTTGAGATATGGTGTGGTCTGTCTCCAGACTGAAGGACCTGGGGTTGAGATATGATGTGGTCTGTCTCCAGACTGAAGGACCTGGTGTTGAGATGTGATGTGGTCTGTCTTCAGACTGAAGGACCTGGGGTTGAGATATGATGTGGTCTGTCTCCAGACTGAAGGACCTGGGGTTGAGATATGATGTGGTCTGTCTCCAGACTGAAGGACCTGGGGTTGAGATATGATGTGGTCTGTCTCCAGACTGAAGGACCTGGTGTTGAGATGTGATGTGGTCTGTCTTCAGACTGAAGGACCTGGGGTTGAGATATGATGTGGTCTGTCTCCAGACTGAAGGACCTGGGGTTGAGATATGATGTGGTCTGTCTCCAGACTGAAGGACCTGGGGTTGAGATATGATGTGGTCTGTCTCCAGACTGAAGGACCTGGGGTTGAGATATGGTGTGGTCTGTCTCCTGGCTGAAAGACCTGGGGTTGAGATATGATGTGGTCTGTCTCCTGGCTGAAGGACCTGGGGTTGAGATATGATGTTTGGTCTCTGTCTCTCCCCTCCTCTCTCTCCAGACTGAAGGACCTGGGGTTGAGATGTGATGTGGTCTGTCTCCAGACTGAAGGACCTGGGGTTGAGATATGATGTGGTCTGTCTCCAGACTGAAGGACCTGGGGTTGAGATGTGATGTGGTCTGTCTCCAGACTGAAGGACCTGGGGTTGAGATATGATGTGGTCTGTCTCCAGACTGAAGGACCTGGGGTTGAGATAATATGTGGTCTGTCTCCTGGCTGAAGGACCTGGGGTTGAGATATGGTGTGGTCTGTCTCCTGGCTGAAGGACCTGGGGTTGAGATATGGTGTGGTCTGTCTCCTGACTGAATGACCTGGGGTTGAGATATGATGTGGTCTGTCTCCTGGCTGAAGGACCTGGGGTTGAGATATGGTGTGGTCTGTCTCCTGGCTGAAGGACCTGGGGTTGAGATATGGTGTGGTCTGTCTCCTGGCTGAAGGACCTGGGGTTGAGATATGATGTATGGTTTGGTCTCTGTCTCTCCCCTCCTCTCTCTCCAGACTGAAGGACCTGGGGTAGCGATATGGTGTGGTCTGTCTCCAGACTGAAGGACCTGGGGTTGAGATATGATGTGGTCTGTCTCCAGACTGAAGGACCTGGGGTTGAGATATGGTGTGGTCTGTCTCCAGACTGAAGGACCTGGGGTTGAGATATGATGTGGTCTGTCTCCTGGCTGTAGGACCTGGGGTTGAGATGTGATGTATGGTTTGGTCTCTGTCTCTCCCCTCCTCTCTCTCCAGACTGAAGGACCTGGGGTAGCGATATGATGTGGTCTGTCTCCAGACTGAAGGACCTGGGGTTGAGATATGATGTGGTCTGTCTCCAGACTGAAGGACCTGGGGTTCAGATATGATGTGGTCTGTCTCCAGACTGAAGGACCTGGTGTTGAGATGTGATGTGGTCTGTCTTCAGACTGAAGGACCTGGGGTTGAGATATGATGTGGTCTGTCTCCAGACTGAAGGACCTGGGGTTGAGATATGATGTGGTCTGTCTCCAGACTGAAGGACCTGGGGTTGAGATATGATGTGGTCTGTCTCCAGACTGAAGGACCTGGGGTTGAGATATGGTGTGGTCTGTCTCCTGGCTGAAAGACCTGGGGTTGAGATATGATGTGGTCTGTCTCCTGGCTGAAGGACCTGGGGTTGAGATATGATGTTTGGTCTCTGTCTCTCCCCTCCTCTCTCTCCAGACTGAAGGACCTGGGGTTGAGATGTGATGTGGTCTGTCTCCAGACTGAAGGACCTGGGGTTGAGATATGATGTGGTCTGTCTCCAGACTGAAGGACCTGGGGTTGAGATGTGATGTGGTCTGTCTCCAGACTGAAGGACCTGGGGTTGAGATATGATGTGGTCTGTCTCCAGACTGAAGGACCTGGGGTTGAGATAATATGTGGTCTGTCTCCTGGCTGAAGGACCTGGGGTTGAGATATGGTGTGGTCTGTCTCCTGGCTGAAGGACCTGGGGTTGAGATATGGTGTGGTCTGTCTCCTGACTGAATGACCTGGGGTTGAGATATGATGTGGTCTGTCTCCTGGCTGAAGGACCTGGGGTTGAGATATGGTGTGGTCTGTCTCCTGGCTGAAGGACCTGGGGTTGAGATATGGTGTGGTCTGTCTCCTGGCTGAAGGACCTGGGGTTGAGATATGATGTATGGTTTGGTCTCTGTCTCTCCCCTCCTCTCTCTCCAGACTGAAGGACCTGGGGTAGCGATATGGTGTGGTCTGTCTCCAGACTGAAGGACCTGGGGTTGAGATATGATGTGGTCTGTCTCCAGACTGAAGGACCTGGGGTTGAGATATGGTGTGGTCTGTCTCCAGACTGAAGGACCTGGGGTTGAGATATGATGTGGTCTGTCTCCTGGCTGTAGGACCTGGGGTTGAGATGTGATGTATGGTATGGTCTCTGTCTCTCCCCTCCTCTCTCTCCAGACTGAAGGACCTGGGGTAGCGATATGGTGTGGTCTGTCTCCAGACTGAAGGACCTGGGGTTGAGATATGATGTGGTCTGTCTCCAGACTGAAGGACCTGGGGTTGAGATATGGTGTGGTCTGTCTCCAGACTGAAGGACCTGGGGTTGAGATGTGATGTGGTCTGTCTCCTGGCTGAAGGACCTGGGGTTGAGATATGGTGTGGTCTGTCTCCAGACTGAAGGACCTGGGGTTGAGATATGGTGTGGTCTGTCTCCTGACTGAAGGACCTCGGGTTGAGATATGGTGTGGTCTGTCTCCTGACTGAAGGACCTCGGGTTGAGATATGGTGTGGTCTGTCTCCTGACTGAAGGACCTGGGGTTGAGATGTGATGTGGTCTGTCTCCTGGCTGAAGGACCTGGGGTTGAGATATGATGTGGTCTGTCTCCAGACTGAAGGACCTGGGGTTGAGATATGATGTGGTCTGTCTCCAGACTGAAGGACCTGGGGTTGAGATATGATGTGGTCTGTCTCCTGGCTGAAGGACCTGGGGTTGAGATATGATGTGGTCTGTTTCCAGACTGAAGGACCTGGGGTTGAGATATGGTGTGGTCTGTCTCCAGACTGAAGGACCTGGGGTTGAGATATGATGTTGTCTGTCTCCAGACTGAAGGACCTGGGTTGAGATATGGTGTGGTCTGTCTCCAGACTGAAGGACCTGGGGTTGAGATATGATGTGGTCTGTCTCCAGACTGAAGGACCTGGGGTTGAGATATGATGTGGTCTGTCTCCAGACTGAAGGACCTGGGGTTGAGATATGGTGTGGTCTGTCTCCTGGCTGAAAGACCTGGGGTTGAGATATGATGTGGTCTGTCTCCTGGCTGAAGGACCTGGGGTTGAGATATGATGTTTGGTCTCTGTCTCTCCCCTCCTCTCTCTCCAGACTGAAGGACCTGGGGTTGAGATGTGATGTGGTCTGTCTCCAGACTGAAGGACCTGGGGTTGAGATATGATGTGGTCTGTCTCCAGACTGAAGGACCTGGGGTTGAGATGTGATGTGGTCTGTCTCCAGACTGAAGGACCTGGGGTTGAGATATGATGTGGTCTGTCTCCAGACTGAAGGACCTGGGGTTGAGATAATATGTGGTCTGTCTCCTGGCTGAAGGACCTGGGGTTGAGATATGGTGTGGTCTGTCTCCTGGCTGAAGGACCTGGGGTTGAGATATGGTGTGGTCTGTCTCCAGACTGAAGGACCTGGGGTTGAGATATGGTGTGGTCTGTCTCCAGACTGAAGGACCTGGGGTTGAGATATGGTGTGGTCTGTCTCCAGACTGAAGGACCTGGGGTTGAGATATGGTGTGGTCTGTCTCCTGGCTGAAGGACCTGGGGTTGAGATATGATGTATGGTTTGGTCTCTGTCTCTCCCCTCCTCTCTCTCCAGACTGAAGGACCTGGGGTAGCGATATGGTGTGGTCTGTCTCCAGACTGAAGGACCTGGGGTTGAGATATGATGTGGTCTGTCTCCAGACTGAAGGACCTGGGGTTGAGATATGGTGTGGTCTGTCTCCAGACTGAAGGACCTGGGGTTGAGATATGATGTGGTCTGTCTCCTGGCTGTAGGACCTGGGGTTGAGATGTGATGTATGGTATGGTCTCTGTCTCTCCCCTCCTCTCTCTCCAGACTGAAGGACCTGGGGCTAGAACAGTTCTCCGTATCGATGCTCTTCACACGTATCTTCATCCCCACCTCCTTCCTCCTGGTGTGTATCCTTCACCTTCACTACTTCCACGACCACTTCCTGCTGCTCACGGACCTGAAGGATGTGTCCCAAAAACAGGACAGCACCATCTACAGGTGAGACTGAGTGACTGACTGTGTTAGCCCACTGAGCTAAAGTTTAGGACTAGTTGTCAATACAGGGAGATAACATGAGTCTCAGCACCATCTACAGGTGAGACTGAGTGACAGACCAGGGGTTTTGAACCACGTTAGCCCACTGAGCTAAAGCCTAGGCATTAGTTTGGGGAGCTAACATGAGTTTCAGCACCATCTACAGATGAGCTGACTGGGGGTTGAACCCTGATACTGCTATAGACTAGGTTAACCCACTGAGCTAAAGCCTGGGCATTAGTTTGGGGTGCTAACATGAGTTTGTGGCAGAATCTAAAAGTGAGCTGGGTGACTGGCTCTGAGCCCAGAAATGGTTTAACTAATTTTGACATGTTTATGTCCTGGGATTAACTGGGTGGTCTGGGTTTCTGATATCATGCTGTCATTATAACTACCTCATTTAGGGGGTTATTTCACAGAGAAATGATGAAACTGTAGTGGTCTGTGTGGTGGTAGTCTGTGTAGTAGTCTGTGTGGTAGTCTGTGTAGTGGTCTGTGTGGTGGTCTGTGTGGTGGTAGTCTGTGTAGTGGTAGTCTGTGTGGTGGTCTGTGTAGTGGTGGTATGTGTAGTGGTCTGTGTGGTGGTGGTCTGTGTAGTGGTCTGTGTAGTGGTGGTCTGTGCAGTGGTCTGTGTGGTGGTCTGTGTGGTGGTAGTCTGTGTAGTGGTCTGTGTGGGGGTCTGTGTAGTGGTGGTCTGTGTAGTGGTCTGTGTAGTGTTCTGTGTAGTGGTCTGTGTAGTGGTGGTCTGTGTAGTGGTCTGTGTAGTGGTGGTCTGTGTAGTGTTCTGTGTGGTGGTCTGTGTAGTGGCGGTCTGTGTAGTGGCGGTCTGTGTGGTGGTGGTCTGTGTAGTGGTCTGTGTAGTGGTGGTCTGTGTAGTTGTGGTCTGTGTAGTGGTGGTCTGTGTAGTGGTCTTTGTAGTAGTCTGTGTAGTGGTCTGTGTGGTAGTCTGTGTAGTGGTCTGGGTAGTGGTCTGTGTGGTGGTCTGTGTGGTAGTCTGTGTAGTGGTGGTATGTGTAGTGGTCTGTGTAGTGGTGGTCTGTGTAGTGGTCTGTGTAATGGTGGTCTGTGTAGTGGTGGTCTGTGTAGTGGTAGTCTGTGTAGTGGTGGTCTGTGTGGTTGTCTGTGTAGTGGTAGTCTGTGTAGTGGTAGTCTGTTTAGTGGTGGTCTGTGTGGTTGTCTGTGTAGTGGTAGTCTGTGTGGTAGTCTGTGTGGTGGTAGTCTGTGTGGTGGTCTGTGTAGTGGTCTGTGTGGTAGTCTGTGTGGTAGTCTGTGTAGTGGTCTGTGTGGTGGTCTGTGTGGTGGTCTGTGTAGTGGTCTGTGTGGTAGTCTGTGTGGTGGTCTGTGTGGTGGTCTATTGGTTTCTCATCCATTTCTTACTTGATTATCATCCGTCCTCTTTTCTGCTTCCCTTGTCTTTCTAATCTACTGCCATCTGTCATCTCTCCTCCTCCTCGGTCATCTCTCCTCCTCCTCGGTCATCTCTCCTCATCCTCTGTCATCTCTCCTCCTCCTCGGTCATCTCTCCTCCTCCTCGGTCATCTCTCCATTCCTACCTCTCCTCATACAGTAATGCTAAAGTCAATGGCCGTGTGTATCTGATCATGAATAGGTGGGTAACTGCCTGCTTTCTGTTCCCTCCCTCCCTCACATGTCCCTCCCTCGCTCCCACATTCCCTCCTTCCCTCCATCATCCCTCTTGCCCTCCCACGTTCCATCCCTCCCTCCATCATCCTTCTCTCCCTCCCATGTTCCCTCCCTCAATCATCCCTCCCTCCCACGTTCCATCCCTCCCTCCATCATCCTTCTCTACCTCCCATGTTCCCTCCCTCAATCATCCCTCCCTCCCACGTTCCATCCCTCCCTCCATCATCCTTCTCTCCCTCCCATGTTCCCTCCCTCAATCATCCCCCCTCCCACGTTCCATCCCTCCCTCCATCATCTTTCTCTCCCTCCCATGTTCCCTCCCTCCCTCCCTCCCTCCCTCCCTCCCTCCCTCCCTCCCTCCCTCCATCATACTTCTCTCCCTCCCATGTGCCCTCCCTCAATCATCCCTCCCGCCCACATTCCCTCCCTCCCTCCATCACCCTTCTCTCCCTCCCATGTTCCCTCCCTCAATCATCCCTCCCTCCCACGTTCCCTCCCTCCCTCCATCATCCTTCTCTCCCTCCCATGTTCCCCCCTCAATCATCCCTCCCTCCCACGTTCCCTCCCTCCCTCCATCATCCTTCTCTCCCTCCCATGTTCTCTCCCTCCATCATCCCTCCCTCCCACATTCCATCCCACCCTCCATCATCCCTCTCGCCCTCCCATCATCCCTCTCTCCCTCCATCATCCCTCTCTCCCTCCCATGTTCTCTCCCTCCATCATCCTTCTCTCCCTCCACCACCCCTCACCCTCCCACGTTCCCTCCCTCCATCATCCTTCCCTCCCTCCCACGTTCCCTCCCTCCCTCCATCATCCTTCCCTCCCTCCCACGTTCCCTCCCTCCATCCTCATCCCCACTATTAGTTTGATTTACCTTCCTCTTCCTCAGTCAACTTCTCCTCTCCATCATCTCTTCTTCTCTCATCCTCTATACCTTCAGCCCCCTAGCATCTGAATAGCCCTGTCCTACAGCCCTGTCCCACAGCCCTGTACTACAGCCCTGTACTACAGCCCTGTCTTTCCCTGCCCTGGTACCTACCTTCCCTCTGAAACGGTTTGGTCCTACAGTCCTGTCCTACAGCCCTGTCTCACAGCCCTGTACTACAGCCCTGTCTTTCCCTGCCCTGGTACCTACCTTCCCTCTGAAACATTTTGGTCCTACAGCCCTGTCCCACAGCCCTGTCCTACAGCCCTGTCCCACAGCCCTGTACTACAGCCCTGTCCCACAGCCCTGTCCCACAGCCCTGTACTACAGCCCTGTCTTTCCCTGCCCTGGTACCTACCTTCCCTCTGAAACGGTTTGGTTCTACGCCCTGTCCCACAGCCCTGTCCCACAGCCCTGTCATATAGCCCTGTCCTACAGCCCTGTCTTTCCCTGCCCTGGTACCTACCTTCCCTCTGAAACAGTTTGGTCCTACAGCCCTGTCCCACAGCCCTGTCCCACAGCCCTGTCCTACAGCCCTGTTGGTACACACAAAACCACTGTTAACCTCAAAGCCACCCTACTCTACCTGAAAAACCACTGTTAACCTCAAAGCCAACCTACTCTCCTAAATAAAAACACTGTTAACCTCAAAGCCAACTTACTCTACCTGAAAAACCACTGTTAACCTCCAAGCCAACCTACACTACCTGAAAAAACACTGTTAACCTCCAAGCAAGTTCTCCAGCTGCATCGTCGAGAGCATCTTGACTGGCTGCATCACCGCTTGGTATGGCAACTGCACCACCCTTGACCGCAAAGCGCCCTGGGTATTCTGGCCTTGTGATTGTTAACCTGTTTTTCTCACATCGGTCATGGAGAGTGAGATAACAGTCATCCGGAAAACAGGAGCCCTCACGCAAGGCACAGTGTTATATTCCACGAATCGAGCATAAAAGGCATTTAGCTCGTTTGGGAGTTCTGCGTCACTGGGCAGCTCACGGCCGGGTCTTTTGCAGTCTGTTATTGTCTGAAAGCCTTGCCTCATACTTTCTTTTCTACTCTCCTGAAAATTAGTATTAAAACACTCCAAAACGCGCCCTTCCCTTCCCTTGTAGCACGTTCCTCTTCAAAAACCAAATCCTTTCCTTGAAACTGTTCCCCTGGTCTTCTGTGGCCTGTAGTAGCATGTTAGCACCAACCTAATGATCTGTGACCTACACTGTGTCTGTCAATCAACTGTTTGTTGACAATCTCTTTGCTTTCTCTCTCTCTGTCTTTCTCTCTCTCTCTCTCTCTCTGTCTCTCTCTCTCTCTCTCTCTCTCTTTCTCTCTCTCTCTCTCTCTCTCTTTCTCTCTGTCTCTCTCTCTCTCTCTCTCTCTCTCTGTCTCTCTCTCTCTCTCTCTCTCTCTTTCTCTCTCTCTCTCTGTCTCTCTCTCTCTCTCTCTCTTGTGTTTATTGTTCTCTCTCTCTCTCCTGTGTTTATCGTTCTCTCTCTCTCTCTCTCTCTCTCTCTCTCTCTCTCTCTCTCTCCTTCCTGTGTTTATCGTTCTCTCTCTCTCTCTCTCTGTCTCTCTCTCTCTCTCTCTCTCTCTCTCTCTCTCTCTCTCTCTCTCTCTCTCTCTCTCCTTCCTGTGTTTATCGTTCTCTCTCTGTAACATTGTTGTTATCTGAGCAGCATCAAGGAAACATGTTTTCCTCCACAGAGCAAGTAAGTCTGAATCTCCAATGAGAAATTAAATGCTTGCCCTGACCTGCAAGCCAACCCTGACCTCTAACCTCCGATCCTATGACACATTGCCTGAGACTGAGGGAGATATTCTGTTTAGAGTTGCTTCCCAAGTGGCTCCCTATACTCTATACTATATTAGTGCACTGCTTTAGACCAGGGCCCATAGGGTAGTGCACTACAATAGACCAGGGCCCATAGGGGTAGTGCACTACAATAGACCACGACCCATAGGGGTAGTGCACTACAATAGACCAGGGCCCATAGGGTAGTGCACTACAATAGACCAGGGCCCATAGGGGTAGTGCACTACAATAGACCAGGGCCCATAGGGGTAGTGCACTACAATAGACCAGGGCCCATAGGGTAGTGCACTACAATAGAAAAGGGCCCATAGGGGTAGTGCACTACAATAGACCAGGGCCCATAGGGTAGTGCACTACAATAGACCAGGGCCCATAGGGTAGTACACTACAATAGACCAGGGCCCATAGGGGTAGTGCACTACAATAGACCAGGGCCCATAGGGGTAGTGCACTACAGTAGACCAGGGCCCATAGGGTAGTGCACTACAATAGACCAGGGCCCATAGGGGTAGTGCACTACAATAGACCAGGGCCCATAGGGTAGTGCACTACAATAGACCAGGGCCCATAGGGTAGTGCACTACAATAGACCAGGGCCCATAGGGGTAGTGCACTACAATGGACCAGGGCCCATAGGGTAGTGCACTACAATAGACCAGGGCCCATAGGGTAGTGCACTACAATAGACCAGGGCCCATAGGGGTAGTGCACTACAATGGACCAGGGCCCATAGGGTAGTGCACTACAATAGACCAGGGCCCATAGGGGTAGTGCACTACAATAGAAAAGGGCCCATAGGGGTAGTGCACTACAATAGACCAGGGCCCATAGGGTAGTGCACTACAATAGACCAGGGCCCATAGGGGTAGTGCACTACAATAGACCAGGGCCCATAGGGTAGTGCACTACAATAGACCAGGGTCCATAGGGGTAGTGCACTACTTTAGACCAGGGCCCTTAGGGGTAGTGCACTACTTTAGACCAGGGTCTATAGGGGTAGGGTGCCATTTCATGTGCAGCCCAGGTGTCTCCCTCTCTTCTCTCCTATTACCATTGATCTATATTGAGAGAAGAAGAAACTGAAGTATGCCAGAGTGTAAAACTGACTTTTATTTTGAAGTATGCCAGAGTGTAAAACTGACTTTTATTTTGAAGTATGCCAGAGTGTAAAACTGACTTTTATTTTGAAGTATGCCAGAGTGTAAAACTGACTTTTATTTTGAAGTATGCCAGAGTGTAAAACTGACTTTTATTTTGAAGTATGCCAGAGTGTAAAACGTACTTTTATTTTTGAAGTAAGCCAGAGTGTAATACGGACTTTTATTTTGAAGTATGCCAGGAATGTGCTTATTGCTTTATATGGAACACGATGCTGTTTAATTCTGCTCTGCTGTTAGTGGCCATATACACACGGCTGTTACTCCCATCCTAACATCTGCTTGATACTGCGTGTGTGTGTGTGTCGTGTGTTGTTGTGAATCTAAACACCGTCTCCCGCCCCAGATTGGTACACCAGGATGGAAGCCTGGCTGACATCACCATGCTCTATTCTGGAGAAGGAGTGATACGGGAGGAGGAAGAGGAGAGAAACCCGATGAAGGAGAAGAATGGAGGGATGAAGCAGAAAGGAGGACTC